>NC_083314.1:183993353-184090853 GCF_963455315.2 Globicephala melas | reverse complement strand
AGCGGGCACTGCGCTCACAGGGGGATCCGAATCAGCAAGATTCAGCTCGAATGTACAAACTCGCAGAGGCCAGCCCGACACGGCCACCCGCACAGCTCCCCTTGGGCCTCACAACCTGGGGTTTGACAGCTGGATTAAAACTGCCTATAAAATATGAATGAAAGGTTCAATAAAGCCTGTGCTTGAGCAAAACGTGTTTGTCTACCTCATGGTGGTGGAAACAGAGGCAGGAAGCAGACGCATCATGGCCCAGAGGAAAAAATACCCTCAAGGACCAGTTCCCCTTCCCCCAGCCATGCCATGAGCAGGGCTGTGCATCTGTGTGTGCATATGTGGCAGGGAAACACAGGCTAAAGTGTGCACGTGTGTGTGTGTGCACGCCTGTGTGTGCGCATGTACGTGCATGCATCTCTATTCACACACGGTGAGGGGTGGGTACATGTATCTATCGTGCGCCTCCTTCTTTTCCCTCCCAGGGATCTGCTGAGCCCCCAGCCCAGGGAAGCAGTGTTAAACCCCTGCTCCTGAGCTGTGTGCTCGTGCAGGAGCGCGTCCTGGAATCACTAGTGATGATCCCTGGTTAACTTTTCAAGTACCTTTTCATGCATCGTCACATTCAAAACTTCCGGTCCAAAGGAATAATTCAGTGTATGCATTTATGGTCCTTCTCCTATCTCTGAACGAGAAACATTTCCACCACATCCATTGAGTCACACATGGGTTCCCAGGAAGGCAGAAAGCAACAGTGATGATTTATTTGAATCCCACTGCAGCATCTGGGGTTAGACAGACTTGAATCCAGATCCCGGCCCCACCCCCCGCCGTGAGAGCCCAGCACAGTCGCTGACCTCGCTGAGGTTCATTTTCTTCATTTGTGGAATAAGGGAAAGACCATTCGTCCCACAGGCTATGCTGAGGATTAAACGGGATCTCACGTCAGTCAGGCTCAGCCATTTATGCTGCTGTAACAAGAACATCTCAGCTGCTCAGCCACCAAAGCCGACTCCCGCTCTGGTCTCATGTCCATCACAGGTGGAGAAGGGGAGACAGGTGGGCTCATTGTCATCACTCAGGGGCTCAGAGAGATGGACACCCCTCCCAAAGGTGCTTCCACAGTTCCAGAGGCTGAGAAAAGAAAACATGATACGCCGCGTGCCCCTTCCTAAACCTGCCCAGAAGGGATACCCGTTCCCTCTGCTCACAAGCTGTGGCTCAAATGAGCCACAGGCCACGCCCAACTTAAGAGACGCCACATGGATAATAGTTCCGTAGGCAGGGGCCGCAAAGAATTGAAACAAAGATTCAGATCATTTGTGTCAAATACCAGGTGGTTCCTTCTGGCTTCCTCCCAGCCCCTCCTCACTCCTTGGAGTAAACATTTTCTACAGTCATTATCAGTTTACTGCCTCCCATCCCCAACTGCACCTTTCAGCATAAGCAGCGTGGTCAACAACCAGATTCCTTTCAATACTTCTCCTTCGAAATGAGCACAGTTGGCGGCTTTCTTAGTAAAGGAGGCTGGAGAGACTTGGCTGGGCCAAGGGGTGGGATGCTGGGAGATCCCCAGCCACAGACCCGAACGTGATCACTCTGCAGCCTCGTGGCCTCCGCCTGGCAATCACCATTTTACAGCCTCTTGACACAGAAACCACAGGCCCGTGTGATCCGAAGGTCCCTGCAAGGGCACCCAGACTCTCTCTGCAAGCCCTCTGCCACTGTCACATAGCCACCTGTGTCCTGAGGGTCCACACTGAGCCATTCCTTCTGCAGGACCCCACAGGGCTCGTGTGCTTTGCAACCTTGTACCCTGTCTGGCCACTCCGTCACCCTCCAGAGGGTGGCCTGCAGCTTGCCCAGCAGCTCCAGCCTGGCCAAATCCACAAAATTCTCTTATCCAAGGGCTGAACCACACGGCTGTCTCCAATGACGTCTGGACACCATTCAAGTTGTGCTCCTCAATGCCCCCTTGCAGCCCTGAGAACCACGTAGGGTTTCCTTGTACCTTGTAGCTACTTTTTTTTATCCACTAATAATTCTTTATGTTAAACATCCCTGTTTAACCTACAGTGTGGTTCCTATCTCCTGCTTGGACCCAGACTCCTACACATCCGAACGCTTGCAGACCCACATGGCAGCTTTTCCCTATCATCGGTCCAAGGGACTGCTTCCCCACCCCTCTCTGTCCCCCGACTTCCTTCCTTTAAATGAGGCCCCGTAAATATCTGTGCCCAAAGCTTCTTTCTCTGTATTCTTGCCCAGACACGAAAGCCTTAGACTGTGGCAGGCATGGAACTGGGTGGGGGGGGGGGTGGAGTGTCAGTTTAGGGGGCAGCAGGAGAATTGATCCATCGCCTTTACTTATGCACTGAAGTTAGCATTACTAGATTGTTCAAAGAACTAAAACACTGAGGCACAGAGAGTTTTGGTGATTGGCCCAAGTTCCCACGGAAAAATGATGGCAGAATCAGGACCAAAGCTCAGGTCTCCCAAGCATCTATCCAGTCCCGATGCCTCCAGGACACGGCCTCCTTGGGAGAGAAGACGGGAGGACCCACTCTTGCTGACCACGCAGGGGGACATGGAGGCTAAGGTGGGCAAGTGGAAGGCTGAACTGTACCAAAATAAAGCCAGACATTGTAAAAAAATACATTAATTAAAAGGATTCCCTCACATAATAGATGTGAAAGAGGGAACCATGCCAGAGAAGTAAGAAGCTGATGCCTGGGCAGCCTGAGGAGAAAGAAGGGGAGGATCTGGACAAAACCTCAGCCCCACATGAGGACCAGGGACATGGCCTTGGTCGTCAAGTGGTGGAAGTGTGGAATCAGTCCATGGCAGAGCCTGGAATCTCAAGGTCTCCTCTGGTCTTTATACACCAGAATAAATCTGCCCTCTGGCTCAGGGAATCAGGAGAAAATGTGTCTTCTGAGGTTTGGGGAGGTGAGGATACAATCATTCAACCTCAAGAAATGGAGAACCCACCAAAAACTGAAGGCAACCACAGCATATGGACATGGGGTCCGCCCTTGAACTTTCTTCCTGGGCTTTGACCTCTGGTGTGGCCACGTTACCCGCTTCAGACAATGGGATGGGGTGGGAGCACCAGCGTGCGGGTTCTGAGCCCAGAACTTAAGAGGCCTCCATGCCTCCCTTTGCCCTCCCTGCTTCTGCCCTTGCCAGGAGAAGAATGTGCCCAGGCTGGCCCTGCCCCCAGGAAGGGGATGAGAGACGCTTGTGATACCGACCAGGGTTCTCAGCCTTCCCCAATCAACAGAAATTGATCAGATGAGAAATTGATCGGATGAGAAACTCAGGCCCCTGATGGAACAGAGGGGAGTGAGAACAAGTAACAGGTTTCCTTGTTGGCTCCCCGAGGAGGGGGCAGCTGGTTCCTTACATGGGGTGAGGGTAGGAGTGTCCAGGGGTCAGGCCAGGAGGATGGCTTAGGAATTTTGCCCACCCCTTTGGTGGTGGTGGTGTGTGCAGCGGGCATGCGCAGTGCCCTGCTTTTCTCCTGACACCCTGCTTTTACTTCCGGGTCTTCAGAAGTGGCAGTTGGATGTTTGGTCTTTTTGTATCTTGTTGTGCATAATTTGCCCCAGCTGAGCATGCATGCAGTTATTTTTAGTCCCTTATAGAGACTTTGTATTTTGTGCTGGAGGAGACGTTTGTCCAGGTGCAGGCACTGCAGCACAGGGTCCCAGGTCCCAGGTCCCAGCCTGTCTCACTTGGAGCAGAGGACCCTGGCTGCTGCAGTCTGAGCCCGGCTGCCTGGTCAGCCCACAGACTCAGGAGTGAGAAATGCTTGCCTATGATGGTACGTCTCTGAGATTTGGGGTCATTTGGTATGTGGCACGAGTTATGAAATACAGATCCCTATTCCACGTTTCCGATAGAACAAATAACTAAAGGATTAAAAAATACAACAGAAAAAACAAATTTTTAGAAGAAAATTAGGGACAATGTTTTTATGACAACAGGGTAAAGAGGCTGTTTTACAATGAGACACAGAAAAGCCAGCACCATACAGAAAAATATTCACAAATGTGGCTACATTAAAAGTGGAAAATTTGATCTGACAAAAGAGCCCATGAATAAAGTGAAAAGACAAAGATAATGCAGAGGTAGGAAAAACGTATCTGTCATGTATTTAGCCACAAAAACACTGATGTCCAGATCACACACACAAAAAAAAAAACACTTAGAAGTCAGCAGGACAAACCAGAGACACAGAGACAAAGAAGCAATTCACAGGCGAGGAAACCCAAAGGGCCAACGAACACAAGGCAGGAAGGTATCAGGGAACCTCAAATGAAAACAAGGAAATATTATTTCACACCCATGAGCTCAGCAGGATGTCGGAAGTTGAAGATGAGCAAAGAGGAAATTGCTCGCTGCTGATGAAGCTGCAAAGTGAAGCCTCCATCCTGAAGATCAGCGGGCTGTGTTTCATCAGCAGAACTTAAGATGGGCAGATCCTGAGACCCCACACTTCACTGGGAGGACCAGAACTCCAGCATCACCTGGGGGAGGGGAGAGGATCACCTGTTTATCAGACACGCAGAATTCTAGACTCATCCGGAAAATGTTGGTGAAGGGAAAAAGCAACTTGCAGAAGAATTTGTATGGACCATTTGTATAAAATTTCACACACAAAAAAAGCCTACACATCCTTCATGAACAGGCATACTCAGTATTAAAATGTGGCTGGGAGGGATACACATTGACTTCAGAATAGTGGGGAGGTGGGGGAGGGTAGCAGACTAGATAAAGGACGCATAACTCAAGTATCAGTTGAATCTGTCATATTTTATTCCCTTAAAAACAAATCTGGGGCTTCCCTGGTGGTGCAGTGGTTGAGAGTCCACCTGCCGATGCAGGGGATCCGGGTTCCTGCCCCGGTCCGGGAGGATCCCACATGCCGCGGAGTGGCTGGACCCGTGAGCCGTGGCCGCTGAGCCTGCGCGTCCGGAGCCTGTGCTCCACTACGGGAGAGGCCACAACAGTGAGAGGTCCGCATACCGCAAAAAAAAAAAAAAAACAAAAAACAAACCTGAATCAAATGTGTCATAAAGCTACGACATATTAAGTGTAACTGGTAGCTCCATGAAAGTTGGGTACCATTATTCTGTACCCTGTTCTGTGTGCTTGCAAGACTGTGTAATAGTTTTAAAGAGATAATGTGCATGAAAGGAAGCATGCCTGAGTGATGACAATGGTTATCTTTAGGTGGTAGGCTTATAGGTAGGTTCTTTTTCCTTTTTTTCCGCTCTTATATTATCTTTTTTTCCTTTTGCGAGGATTTACTACTGTTATGATAGAAAAGCATGTGTATTAACCCGCTGTGTCATGAGCACAGCATGCCCCGGGTTGAGGGGATGGTGGGGCAGGAACACAGCTGTTCACCTGGCCAGTCCCCGGGGCAGCTCTGCAGAGAAAGATATGGGCACTCCTCACCTGCAGCCAAAGCGTTAAGAAGGTCAATGTGAAAAGAATCATTCCAGGAGACCTACATCCCTGCCTTATCTAATTTTGTATCCTGAGGCTGATTAATTTAAACTCCAAAGTAAAATAAACATCAGTAAGTAAGGATTAAATACTCAGCAGGGTCCTTAGTCAAAGTGACATTGTACATTTTATGGCATGTATTGAGGGGGCCGGGGGTGGGGATGGGGGAGCAGAGCAAATACCCTGAGCTAAGGAGAGAAAATGGCCAGTGCTTTGGGATTCTGGAGTGTGTTTACCTATGGTCTCTTGTCTGGACACCGGCAGAAAATGAAAGAGCCACAGAATGACAGATCTTCACATAGAAGAGGCCTCGCGCTCTGTGTGCCCAGCTATCTCCTGTCCCCAAGGGTGAGGGGGGGTAATCAGGGGAGTTAGGCGCAGAGACTGGAAGAAGCACCGGTGCTCTTAGAAAACAACAGAAAAGAGATTCTCCCACCTAGGCATTGCTACCAAACAGCTGCGAAGAGCATGAACTAACAGCAAACATCCCTGGCTCTCTAATTGCAAGAGGGTACCAAGAAAGGTAGGGCAGGTAAAGGATGGGGTGGTCTGGGGGGACCCACACACCTGAGTCAAAGAGGAGGTAAGGCAGCTGATGGATGCTTCCAGGCCTACAGCACAAAGCTGGGCCATTTTCCCAAGAATGAGCTCCATCTGCAGAGGGCTCCCCTGTCCCCACCCCTACAGTGGTGGCATCACAGAGCAGAGGCAGACCACTATGAGAGGCCACGTGCAGCATGAATACAGCACCGTAGCAGAGCCCAGAAGGCCTGGACCCAGGCCCTACTGAGCCTTGACCAGTTGTGTGGCCTGAGCATCTCACTCAGCCACTGGTCTCCCTACAGGTGCTGTGATGATGAAATCCCTCCACAGATGTGTATTGAGCAGCTTCTTGGTGTGCTATTGGCTGGGGCATAAAGCAAGCCACAGCCCCTTAAAGGTAGGCATTGCCATAGCTGAACAGCAAACTCAAGTTGCTACAGCCAACCCAGGAGGGGACAGGTGTTGGGTAGAGAAGCCAGAAGCATGGCTGAGTCCACCTCGGGCCAACAATTTATGGACTGTTTATGTCCCCAGTCATCTTCTCTTCTCCCTCCCAAAATTCATAGCCGTCCCTATAAAGCCTCCCCAGAGATGCAGGGAAGCTGAGAAATATACCATCAGAAGAGAGGAGAGAACAGAGAGAGCAACTTCTTGGCATTCCCAGCCACAGGCTTTCTGCAGGAAAGCAAGCAACCCTCCTGGATCCACGGGACGTGGTTAAATGTCCAGGAAGACTTTTGTGGAATCTTCAGTTCATGGACCTGGAACACGTGCAGACTAAGAGGCTGAGAATCTTCCCCAGCCCAGAAGGCTTGGGTGTGGAAGTACAGAAAGGGACCCAAGTAGGAGGGATGGGGAGACAGGACCAAAAAGGAACCTCTCGACGTGACCAACACAGACATGCTCTCTGTCAACAGCAGTAATCACAAGTAGTAATGAGAGCCTACTGGGGTGTAGACAGCATGTGTGTTGGCAAGCCTGTGTGCAAGGACTGTTGTTGTCTGGGACGCAGAGCTGTTAAATAATCATGCACAACTGGTAGAACATCGGTGAGTTGGATTTAAATTTGTCATCTCAATATTTGCTTTCTATTTGCCCCATCTGTTGTTTATTCCTTTTCCTCTTTTTTGTTTTGTTTTGTTTTGTTTTGTTTTTTTGGTCTCCTTTTGGGTTGAGTATTTTTTATTCCTTTTTTGGCATTAGGTATAACTACTTTGTTTGGTTTGGCTTTGATTTTTAGTAGTTGCTTTACAGTTGATAGTGTACATTTCAGCTTATCATAGGCTACTGTCAAATGATATGCTGCTTCACATATAGGACAAGAACCTTAAAATAATACTTTCATCTCCCCCTTTTGGCTCTTGCATTATTGTTTTCATGCATTTTTGCTTCCACATATGCTATAAACCCACACTCCATTGTTGTTGTTTTTTAAACAGTGGATTATCTTTAAAAGATATTTTTTTAATGTTTCACTTTTACCCACATATTTGCCATTTGGGGTACATTTTATTCCTTTGTGTAAATCCAGATTTCCAACTGGTATAATTTTCCTTCTGCCTGAAGAATTTCCTTTATCATTTCTTACAGTGGTAATCAGTTAGTAATGAATTCTTTAAGCTTTTTATGTCTGAAAGTCTTTATTTTACTGTCATATTTGAAAGATATTTTTGCTGGGTATAGAATTCTAGATTGACAACTGTTTTATCCTTACATACTTTATGGATGTTACCCCACTATCCTTTGGGTGACATTGTTACTGACTAGAAGTCTGCCATCACTTTTATGTTTGTTCTTCTCTAAGTAATGTATCTTTTTTCCTCTAGCTTCTTCTAAGATTTTCTCTTTATGATTGGTTTTGAGCAATTTGATTATTACGTGTCTTGAGGTAGTTTTCTTTGTGTGTCTTATGCTTGGGATTCTTGGATCTCTGGGTTTATAGTTGTCATCAAATTTGAAATTTTTTGCCATAAGTTCTTCAAATATTTTTTCTTCTTCCATTCTCACCACTTTGGGGGACTCAAATATATTAGGTCTGTTGAAGCTGATTCTCTGTTTATTTTTTTCAATCTTTTCTTATGTGTTTCATTTTTGATAGTTTCTATTGCTTATGTCTTCAGGTTTACAAATCTTTTATTCTACAATGTATAATCTGTTGTTAATCATCCCATCCAGTATATTTTTTATCTCAAGCATTATATTTTTCATCTCTAGAAGTTCAATGTTGGTCTTCCATGTCTGCACTTAACATGCTCAAGCTTTCCTTTACCTTCTTGATGTGGAAAATCTAGTTATAAGAAGAGTTTTAATATCCTTTTCTACGAATTCTATCATATGTGCCATTTCTGTGTCTGTATCTTCTGATTGACTTTTCTTCTCATTACGGATTGTAGTTTCCTATTTCTTTTCATGCCTGGTAATTTTTATTGGATGGCAGACAATGTAAATTTTAACTTACTGTGTACTGGATATTATTGTGTTTCTATAAATATTCTTGAGTTTTGTTCTAGGATGCAGTTAAATTAACTGGAAAGATGTTGGTCCTTTGAAGACTTTCTTTTGAGCCTTTTTAAGTGGGACTAGAGCAGCTTTGTCCTAGGGCTAATTTTCCACACAACTGAGGCAATTTTTTTGAGTACTCTACCCAATGTCCTGGGAAGAATAAGGTTTTTCAACTGTTACTGGTGAGAGTACCAAGTGTGTCTGGTTCTGTGTGAGGTTCAAGCACTGTTCCTTCTGTTCCTGTTGTCGAGTTAGGATTTGAGCCCAAATGGTCTGACACCAGAGGCCATGCTCTTAACGACTGGGCCACACTTGTCCCTCAGTTCCACCCTGAGGGTTTCACCAGCTTCCTAGAGAGGAGTAGTTGGGAGCTGTCATCAGCACTATTCTATGCGTTATTAGCAGACGTTGGATGTCCTTATGTTACTACTTAGTA
The DNA here is from genome assembly GCF_963455315.2 of Globicephala melas. Classification (NCBI taxonomy): domain Eukaryota; kingdom Metazoa; phylum Chordata; class Mammalia; order Artiodactyla; family Delphinidae; genus Globicephala; species Globicephala melas. The sequence goes on along the minus strand of NC_083314.1, from coordinate 184,081,864 downwards.
AATTGCCTATCACTCACTCCATGGCATGTGTCCCATCATTATTAACTACTCTTAGCCCTTTATATCACCATTCCAAATGTGCTGAGCTAGATCCACTCAGGTCATTAGCAGTCAAGATTTTGATGTTTAACAATTACATTAAGAGTTGGTGCTCACAGTCAGCACATCAGGATGGCAGCCCTATGAGAAGAAGAGTCTTAAAAGGACCACTCTCAGCAAGTGCTCCACATGCTGCAGGTCTAGTCTTGAGAGTCTTAGAGTACTGAATCAGGGAATTGAATGTGATGGTTTCTCAGACTTTCTCCCTCAACAGCTATGAGTTTATAATTATCTACATCCCCTCGGGGAAATAAAAACCATGATCCCTGGTTCACCAGTGAATTTAGGAAAAGAATATAGAAAAGAGTGGAGCAGACCTATTCCTGGACTATGCTAGACAGTTTCTGGAGATTAAAATAATGACCGCTAATGGATATACATGTTTAATGTTTCAGTTACTGGTAAAATTAATACCCTGTTTAATATTAATAGAAGCAATGGACATCTCTGGAGCTGTTAATCTGCTACCGTTCCACTACGTGAAGTGTAAAAATAGCACCCTGTGATTAGCCAGGTGGGCACAGATGGGCAGAGGGTGGGGAGGAAGGAGAGAGGAGCTGGGGAGTAATAATGGGATGATGACAACAGCATGCATTTTAAATGCATTATGGCTCATCAGGATTCTAAGGTAGAACATTTTCTTCCAAGTACAGATACTTTTTCAAACTTCATTCCTGGATTCTTTCTTATTCACCCAATATTTATTGAATGCTTTCCAGATGCCAGACACCGTGCTAAGCTCTTCCCCGTTGTACCTTATTTAATCCTCACAGCAACCCTTTGATGGAGGTGCTGTTACTCCCATTTTAGGGATGAGCACCCTGAGGCTCAAGGTCCTACAGGCAGGAAGGATGCAGAGGCAGAACTGGAGCCTAGGTCTCTCTGGATCCAGAGCCAGAACTTCTAACTCCAAGCTTTCAAGGCCTTATTTTTCTAAAGCATCTTTAAATCTAGGACCACATAAACACTGCAGGAAATAAATAGGATGGTGGGACAGAAGGTGAGAGAGCTGAGGTCCAGAAGGGCAAGTACTCAGGTCCTGACACCACAAATGAGAAGAATACTTGGAAACTTTACTTCCTTAACAGGAACTTCAAAATTTCATCATAATCAAGCAAATGTGTGTTGAGTGCCTACGATGTGCCTGGCACTGTGCAAGACACTGAGAAAACTATGAGCAAGACAGGCACAGCCCCTGCCTTCAGGAAGCTTGTAATTTATATTCTACTGGGAGAGAAAACAAACACATGCACAGCCATCACTAACAGAAACCAAACAAGTACATAGACATAAAATAAAATAAACACAAGTTGTGTTATCGTTATTAAGGAAACAAGGAGGACACTGAGGAGGGGAAGGCGGCTGACTTAAAAAAGAAAGTCGGGCTTCCCTGATGGTGCAGTGGTTGAGAGTCTGCCTGCCGATGCAGGGGACACGGGTTCGTGCCCCGGTCTGGGAAGATCCCACACGCCACAGAGCGGCTGGGCCCGTGAGCCACGGCCGCTGAGTCTGCGCGTCTGGAGCCTGTGCTCCGCAATGTGAGAGCCCACAACAGTGAGAGGCCCGCGTATCTCAAAAAAAGAAAGTCATCCCAGTCCTCTCTGAAGAGGTCTGTCTGTTAGGAGCCTTTGGACAAGCAAGAAAGACCACTTCCATATCCCTCAGAGTAAAGGGATGTTGTAGGGGCCAGAGTTCAGAGGAGATCAGGAATGGGGTCCTCCAAGGGTCTGGCAGCAGAAACCCCTCCTGGTGGAGCTGCTGGAATGAAGGGCTTACAACCATTTGTTCCCCCTTCCTTTCCTCCCTCTACTCAAGACAGAACCCCTGGGAAGTCCAGTGAAGAAGGGGAGAGTCCAGTTGGCCTGGCTTGCATCATGCACCTGACCCTTGGATGGGTGTCAAGAGGACATCTTAATATTTGCTGCCCCATCAAGGCTATTCATAATAAGGAGAGGTGGTTCTTTAAAAAAAAAAATCAGGTGCTGTTAGGCGTGGAGAATAGATGCTGCAGCACCAGAAATGCCGACCACAGGAGGAGACACTGCCTAGAAATGAGACTGAAGAATAAAGAAGAACAAACATTTGAAAGTGGAGGGAAATGTAGTCCAGGGAGTGGGGACAGAATGTGCAAAGACTCCGGGGTGAGAGCTTATGTCAGGTAATAAGAAGTGAATGCCATTATCTAAAGGAAAGGGAACTGATCTGTGCATAAAGATACACAGAGTAAATACATGTGTGTGGATAGTTGATGATGATGAAGAATAAGAAGAAGGGGGAGGAGGAGAGGAGGGAAGAAGGAAGAAAGAGAAGGAGAAGAAAGAAAAAGAGAAAGACAGGTAGATGATAGATAGATAGGTCGATGATAGATAGATAGATAATAGATTAGATGGTAGATAGATAATGAAAGGATTCGTTGAAAATATAAACTCACTGAAGCTGATAGGTGGAGGGATGGAGGGATGGATAGCTTGTTGGACAGATGGGTGGATGGTGGATGGATCTTCCTGAGATGAACTTGTCCCCAAGCCTTCAATCCTTCAGCATCACCTTCCATGGTCCTAAGACATGATCGAGTGTCAGGGCTGAGACAAGGTGAACTGTAGGGAGAAGCTCACTCTCAGAGCCAGGCAAGTACCCTTCAAGTGGACAGCTCCTTGAATGTGTGGCCTGGAACCTCACTCACCTCACCCTAGTCCTGGCCGAATTGAGCATTACCCACACACTTCTTCTGTAAAGAAAATGGACCCTCCATCAGATGGCTCTGTCAGTGTGACTTGGTGCAAAAGCTCAGGGTGTCCCAATAGTCTATTCCACCTCCTGTCCTTTGGTCCTTTGCTGAGACTAGGTGATGTAACAGAACAACCGTTTGCATGGTTCTAGACCCAGATCCATGCCATCAGCCTGCTTTGCCTCTCTGGGCTTCAGTCTCCTCTGTAAAACAAGGGAGGTCGGGTTCACCTCAGGTTCCAAATGAGGGTGGAAAAGACAAGAGAGAGACCTGCAAAAACCTTTAGGGCAACCCTCCTTAGATGGCTTGCACTGTCCCTTACCCACATCCCCAGTATTCTCTTCATTTGATTTTATAAATATTCTATGTGTCCAGGACTGGACTGGACACTAGGGTATAACAATGAACCACACACTGTCCCTGCCCTCCTGGAGCTTAAGGTCCAGAAGACAAGTCAGATGGTAAGTCAAGAACGTTGGCTATCACAGTTGTAATAGTTGCTCTGAGAGCAAAATCCAGTGAGCAACAAAACCCTGGACAGGGAACCTGACCCAGACTGCAGTCAGGGAGGCTTCCTGGAGGAGATGACTGTCACAGATGAACAGGAAGAGATTAGGCAGATGATGGGAAAGAGATGACACGTGCCCGGGGGTCTCACTCTGAGGTCTGGGGAGGTGGACCGGACCCTAACTCTGTGGATCCTTCATCAGGCCCCAGGGGAATTGCTCAGCTGTGAGAGCCAAGCTGCCTCCAACTTAGATCACATCATCTCAGAGTCCTTATGAGCTCTTTCCTCTGCCTCTCGAGGCTGGATCTCACTGAGCACACGGAGGTGTTTTTCAGCTGTGACTTGGAGCGGAAGCAGCAGAGGGTGTCATTCTTAACCCACATGCCCTGTGGCAGCCTGGCGTGAGGTCTTAGAAAGATGATTAGGGTGTTTGTTCATAGGACATGATTGCTATGTTTTCTCTTCCACTTGTTTATGACTCCCTTTCTATCTTCTGGCTGCTCCTACACCAGGCAGAGCTCACTCTCCAAACCTCATCTCATTATCCATTTTCCCCTCAATTGCATACTTTAGGGGCTGGTAATAGGGCTGCCTACAGTGCTGTGTGTTACAGCCGAAGGATCTGCAGGACTCCAACACCCACACCCCACTGCCATGTGAAAGAGACAAAATATTTTCATTTCTAAGCCTCTACGCCTAGAGGGAAAAAAGTTATGCAACCGTGAGACTGCTGTGGCTTCTTAAGAAACTTTGGTGGCTGGAGAAGGAATCCAGTCTTAGCTGGCTTTTCCTAAGTGACAAGTGTCTGGGCCACCTGACGCTGCCAAATGAGTGAGGTGACCTAAACGCACCTGCCTTCAAGTTCACCTGTCTGTCCGTAGGCACCCAGTCCTTGCTCAAGACAGGTGGCTTCTGGGATGAAGATGAGGGTGGAGCAATTCTAATTAAGTACCTGCTATGCAAAGGTGCTGTGCCTTCTAGTGTCTAGTTTGCATTGATTTGCATGTGTATTCATTATCTGTGCTGTGTAACAAATTACCACCAACTCAGCAGGTTTACAACAACACCCATTTGTTATTATCTCACAGTTTCCAGTGGTCAGGAGTCTAGGTACAGGTTAGCTGGATCCCCTGCTCTGGGTCTCATCAGGCTGAAATCAAGGTGACAGCCAGGGCTGGGATCTCACGTGAGAAGCTTGGGGTTCTCTTCCAAACTCACTGTTTGTTGGATGAATTCAGCTCCTTGCGGTTGTAGGACTGAGGCCCTCAACACCTCAAAGTCAATCACCATTCTCTTCCACGGGGCCCCCTCCACAGCATGGAAGCTTCTTCAAGGTCAACAGAAGGGTATCTGCTGCTTCAGCTCTCTCTGACTTCTTCCTTCTTTGGTTTCTGGGCTCTCTTTTAAAGGGCTCCCCTGATTGGGTCAGGCTCACCCAGGAAAATCCCCCTTTTCGTGAACTTAAAGTCAACTGATTAAGGACCTTTATCACATCTGTATTCACCTTGTCATATAATATAGCCTAATCAGGCCAATGACTTCCCATTGTATTCACAGTCCCTCCCACACCCAAGGAGAGGGAACTATACAAGGGTGTGCCCACCGCAGCTTACATTATCTTTTGTACACGCACCTCCTGGCCTCGGTGGCGCGGCAACTCAGGCTGCCTGGATTGAATCTCTGCTCTGACTCCCACTAGCTGTGTGACCTTGAGCAAGCCCCCTAACCTCTCTGTGCCTCTGTTTTCTCATCTGTAAATTGGGTTCAATAATAGTACCCATCTGCTAGGTTGTTTTGAAGTTTAAATGACATAAGCATGTGGCCCACTTTGCACAAAGCCGGGGGGACACGGAGCGCTCGCTAGATGCCTGACTTGGCCTGATTCCATCCTTCTTCCCCAGTGCAGTGTCAGCACCGAGATCCTCTTTCCCCCAAAGCACCACCTTCCCCTCTCCATACCTTCAGCATCCTCTTCCATCCCAGGAGCAGACAGAGATGGAGCAATTAGCCTTTGGTCATAAAAGTACACAGAGCTGTCGGCTGGGCTGCCAGAGGGATTTATGAACACCACGGAAGCTTGTACTGCTGCAAGAGAAGTTGTCAGGGGATCACTTCTGAGGTAAAAACAAAAAACACCTCATCCGCCCCTGCCAGATCCTCCCTGTGACAAGATATTAAAACGTGGCTGTCCCTTTCCGAACTTTCCAAGCCTTCTACAGTGAGTCTGAGTTATTTTGATAATCAGACAAGAAAAGGCAATAAACCTGACTTTTCATTGAAAAGCTTGGTGGTCAGAAACGCCAACTCCTGCCAGGTTGTATCTGCAGGAAGAGCCGCCAGGACGGCTGAGAGCTTGCGTTTTGTTCTCTTCTTTTTTTAAAACAAAGATCCATTATGCAAATCGCTCGTAAAAATTTTAAAGCATCTTGTCCTGTCTCAATTAATTACAGCCTTCGTGGGCCCAGCTTCAGCAGCAGAGAAATCCTCCTGGTGCAGGGATGCTGCCCTGAGAGACAAAGCACTGCCCTTGTCCTGCCCTGGGGACTCTCTCGTCCCTTCAGCCCATGCCTGCCTGTCTTCCTGACCATGTCGACCTACTCATCTCACTAGCCAGCTGGCCACCACGCCCCACCACCACCATCTCACACACATAAACACACATACACACACACACGCACACACAACCCCTGGCAGTAGCTGCTGCTCCAGCTTCCAAGAGGGTCCTTCTCCAACTAGAGTGAAACTAACGGTCTGTAATTTATTGCTCAGCCCCTATGCTGCTGGCTAAATGAAAGCAGCCACTTGTCTTAGTTCCACCTGGAGAGGAGAAGGGAATCCAGGCGCCAGAAACAGTAGCAGTGATCACCTCTGTCCTCAAGTCTTCCCTCTGTCCCCTCCCCAGAAAGGAGCACAGCCAGGCCCCTCCACAAGCTGCTTCTCCGTCTGACAGCAGTGAGGGCACCTGAGCAACCTCCAGCAGCCGCAGCCGGCCCTGCCGTCCCCAAGTCTGATGGCCGAGTTTTCTCTGACAACTAGCCTCTCTTTCCTGCACATCCCCTCCCACTCACCCACCTACCCATTCACCCTGCATCCTGTCTTCTGCCTGCCTCCAGGACCATTTCTGCATCATTCTGTAGAACCTCACTCTCAAGACGGGATCTGGAAACTCATTCTCACCGTGGCCTAAGTGGCCAATAACCACTGAAGATATTAGCTGAGGATCCTCACCCCATTCTATTCACATTTTAAGAGGAATAAAAGGATGAATTCTTTGTACCAGTTTAATAAAAGACTCAACATGTCAGGGCATAAACATGAAGTGTTTTATTTCCCTCCTGATAGCTGCCCCCAGTGGTACTCTGTTAATCTCCTCCACTCTTCCTACTGAGTACCAGGGCCATTGTCAATATCTGGGGATGCGTCGCGACTTTCCTGTTTCACTGATTAGCGCAGACTCATGTTAGTATTGGGGGAAGGGGAGGTGGTGTTTGGACCAGTGCAGCAGTACAGCTGCTCTTACAAAGCATTCAGGCAATAGAGGCTTAAAACAAAAGAGGATATATTTCAAGTGGGTGGGAGAGAGTGCCCAGGGCTTCCGGAAGACCCATCGGGCGCCCACCCGTGCCTCCCCCTCTGGCCCGGTAAGTGCATCCAGGACCAACCCAGCCTTGCAAACCCACCTACCCATCCCCCACCCGTGAGCCCCAGGACGGCAGTTCTGGAGAGGGAGACCTCAGATGTAGCAGGAAGCAAATTGCCCTCCCTTCTCACCCGTCTTTCTTTTCTTTCCTTCCCCCCGCCCTCCATCTGCAGTGAATGACGTCAACATCAATTTTACCACAGCTGCTCCACCCTGTAACACCTGTTCTCTGTTCACCTGGCTCGAGTCCCAGCCCTTACTAACTTGTCTGCATAGCCTGTGTCATCTTCTACCTGTCACGCTGTGTTACAATTAGCTTCATGAAAAGCTTTGGCACTGAGAACCTTGTGTTGAGTCAAAACCAGTGAAAGCAGTCGTATGGATTCAGAAGTCACCGAAGAGCCCTGGCTTCAGGCTGCCTGCACCTCCACAGCCTCGCTGAGTCACCGGCGTGATCAGTGCGCGGAGTGTTCACCGCAGGCCACACGCTGCCGTGAGCACTTTCCCACAACGTCCTCCGTTCACATTCACAGCAACCGCATTTGATGTCCTCGTTTTGCAGAATTGGAAACTGAGGATCAGGCTAACTAAGGAACTGGCCCCAACGTACAGAGCTTGTAAGCTACGCAGCCAGGGTTTGAACCACGTGGGCTCTGGAGCCTGGGACCTTAACCAGATGATTTCCTGGTTCCTGGTGGGAAAGTATAATGAACTCTTGAGAGGATGGAGCAGCAATTGGGAGAAAAGGAGCAGAAAGGAGAGAGAAAGAGCAGCCAGGAGAGCCTTCTGCTGAAACATTTCCAGGCCTGACTCTGTACCCAGTGCTCAAAGGTGTGCATTTTCTACTCTTATTGTCTGAGGTTTTAAGCTCTTGGTGTAAACGCCGCCCAACCCTCCAGCCCAGGACAGCAGCGCTCACCAGGGAATCCATCCGCACCAAGAAGCTCCTTTGCAAAGATGTCGAGGGGAAGGAGAGAGAGTGACCCTGCCCCTGGCAGAAGGAGCCACGCGGGAACAGAACGCTGAGAAGTTGAGCCCAGGGTCCTGGTTGAAATGGTAACAGTTGTCCGTGGCTCAGTGCCCCTGGCTCCGCCCAGATATCATCCTCCAAGCAGAAGGCGCCACTGAGGGCCACACAAAGGCAGTTAGGAAGGGCGCTGAAATTAAGGTGGCTGTGCTGTGGCCTGTTGCTTCCCTCTGGCTGTCCTGAGCCCCCAGCCCAGACCCAACAGGACTGCCACCGAGAGGCACCGTCGAGAGCTCTGGAACCCCACACTAGGAGGGAGTGGCCAGTGCATCGTGAGCTGCTCTGTGAAAAGCAAGAGATAACTGGGATGGGTTATCACTGTGCATCCGTCACGTTTTAATCTGGGCCCATCTGTCAGGCTTGTGGAGGCTGGGAGGACATGTCACCTCGAAGCTTCCCCTCACACTGCAACGGAAGGCTCACAAGTCCTGCAGGAGTCGCATTCTCCCGGTTAGCGATCCCAGGCGGGACCTCCTGTTGCCACAAGACTTTCAGGCCACGCACCAGCTCAGCGTCAACCAACTCACCCAGTGCCAATCACTCCCCATGTCGCCCTGGTCATCCCTTACCTGGAACCCCAGCGGGAAGCCAAGTATTGGGGACCACCCCACCCCTCACGAGCATGCGTTTACTAAGGCATGAAGCAACAGCAAGTGTGTTACGTGCCTAGATAGAAGAATCAGAGCCCGGACATGACACTAGCACAACCATCTTAGACGGATGACATTGCCACTCCTCACTTTGATCAGGTCCCAGACCAGGACCTGCCAAAGTCCCTTGGGGGATTGAGATGAAGCAGGGAGCAGCGGCTGGTGGCAAGATGCCACTTTAGGCCCAAAGACTGGAGGCCCCAGCACACACTTCCTCACTAGGGAAACTCCCACCCAGCTCGGGCCATGTTGGCAGGGCACCTCCGGCAGTGTCCAACCTGGACAACCAGACATAGCAACCTTGCCCACTGTCATGGGACCCCAGTGCCAGCCAGCAGGCAAAGAAGTTTTAAATGCATAGACAAAGAAGTCATTTAAATTCCAAAAGCAGGAATTGAGCAGTTCCTACATCTCAGGCACAGAGATTCAAAGTTCAGTGAATAAGACCTGGGAGAACCCAGAGAAGGCAGGTGGATCCAGTCACCCTCGGGTGTCAGGAAGACAAGGTCGTGACCCACCCCAGCTCTGCATGTGCTAAAGGAGGAAAGAGAACACACCTGATGAGCCATAAGCAATGGGATGAGGGCTCAGGTAGGCACCTGAGGAGAACATTCCAGTAACCCAGAGAAGAAACTGGCACTCTTCGGGGCATATAAAGCCCTGAATATGGGACCCTGCCTCTCTTCCCCTGCCCCCCATCCACACTCTGCTACACCCATAAGGACCTTCGATGCTCTGGATCCTTCTCACTGCCACACCGCAACTTTCCGCCTGTCTTCATCTTCACGGTCCTCAGCCCAGCAGCATCAGTCGCCCCTGGGAGCTTGCTGGGAATTCAGAATCTCAGGCCCCACCCCGGATCTGCTGGGGCAAAACCTGCCCTTTACCAGATGCCCGCGGATTGATGCACAGGCGTCAGAGAAGCTTCAGCACGGCCTGCACAGGGCCCTGTGTCTGATCCAGCCTCTCCTGGGACTTCCCAGCGTTTCAGCTCCTCCGTGACGCCTTCCCTGCCCTCTTGGATGCAGAATGGCTGACGGCTCCCTCCTTCGCAACGCACCGGGCCCCACACAGAGCCTGCCAGTGTCTGCCCACCTCTCCCTGCCAGCAGACCATGTGCCCCCGGAAGGCAGGGACCCAGGCTTATGCCTCTATGCATCCCCGAAGTTAGCCCACTGCCAGGCACGTGTGATGTAGGGTGTTCAGTCAAAATACAGATTTGCTGAATGAATTAATGAACTGTGCCTGAGCTGTTTTATCACATCACACACCCTTAGGACATTGGCCAGAAGAGACATGAGGACAGCGGGTATAACTATTTTAAAATCGTGTGATTTGCTCACTGCCTTTTAAAATGTTCGAAGAGAAGGCTGTGACCTTTTGGAAAGAGAGCCGATTAGTGTCAGGGCCTGGGGCCAGTGGCACAGGCTGAGGCCAGGAGGGAGACTGGCAAAGCAGCCCTGCAGACAGAGGTCGGTCAAACAAGGGATTCCATTTGTCATTTTGTTCCTCTGTCAGGTGATTCAAAGTTCCTCTGAGGTGGCTGTTCCAGGAGCCACGTGTGGCTGGGTTGATGGGTGATGGGAATATTCGGCAGGCAGCCCCCCACCCCAGTTCTTCCCGGGAAGCAGACAGCAGCCATCTGAACAGGAAATATCATCCTGCTTTTCAAAGAAGTAAATTAAATTCCAAAAGCAGGAATTGAGCAATTGCTACATCTCAGGCACAGAGATACAAAGATCTCAAAGTCCCAGAGACAAATTCTCAGAGAGTTTGGTTTGCGCGTTTTTTGCCTACACCTCCTTGAAGCTTTGGAAGCTGACCTGAGGGACCCCAGGCTGTAAGGAAGAGTCCAGCAGGTCTGAGAAGCACAGCACGAGTAGAATTATGCACCAGAGAGGGGAGGACATACTGCAGGGGGGTGGCAGGAAGTGGGGGTGGGCTGCAGTTACTAATTCATTTGGATGAAATCTCTAAATTATAATTAAGGAAGAATCTCTCCAACTCTGGAGCACACCGAACAATAAACAGCTGTCTGCTTTGATTAACAGCCAGACCATCGCTGAGCCTGTGCCCGGCCGCCAGAGCCTGCAGCAGTGTGCTGACTCGGGAAGGCTCTCTCCACCAGGATGGGCGAGCCTCTGGTCCTGCGACAGCAGTACTTCCAGGCTGCCCTGGATGGGGGCGAGAGAGGGCCGTCTCATCAAATAGGTTGGGAAAACACCAAGTTGAAGAAAATCACAAAATCCAAATGCAAGAGGTATCTCGACTATGGAGCTTCTCAGAGACCCAGGCCACGCTGCCCATGTTGCTGTGACACTGTAAGAGAGGAAGAGAGGGGGCAGTGATTCATCCCAGAGCCCCTCCTGGGTGGGGATGTGGGAGTTTGAGGTTAAATCTATGAAAACAGCCTAGAAGAAAGCACCCGCTCCCTTGAGGACACAGCACTCCTGGCTCCTCCCTCTTCTGCACTGGCCACCCTGCCACCTGAACCATTATGTGGACACAGGTCACATCCAGCCTTGTTCTTGGCTCTTCCCATAGCGCCAGGTTTCAGATCTGAGGTTTGCGTTATATGAGAATAACAGCTTCTAAGCAGCAGGGTGAGGAACTGGAGGCATCCAGAGAAGGCTTTTGGGGAAAAGCTGGGTGTGGAATATTGTATGAGAAACTGTAGAAGGAACTGAGTCTTTATTTGGCAGGAGGAAAGACCAAAGAAACCATTATTATTGTTTAAATCCTGCAACCTTCTCTAGAGCTGCTCCCAACATCCAGGTTCTCTCCTTCTCAGCAGAGAATCTGTTTCCCCTACCCTTCCTGGAGTTAGGTATGGTCATGTGACTTGATTTGGCCAGTGAAATGAGAACAGAAGTTAGCTATAATTATGTGACCTGCTTCACCAATGGAATTGGAGCAGAAGTTGTATGGTCATGTGACATATTTGGGCCAATGGAATGGGAGCAGAAGTTAGGTATGGTCATGTGACTTGCTCTGGCCAATGGAATGAGAATAGACGTATGATTATGAGAAGTAGAATAGAAGAATGAGAATAGAAGTTGGGTATGGTCATGTGACTTGCTTTGGCCAATGGAATTGGAGGAGAAGTTGTATGGTCATGTGACTTATTTGGGCCAATGGAATGGGAGCAGAAGTTAGGTTTGATCATGTGACATGCTTTGACCAATGGCAGGAGAGTAGAAGTCTGTAAGCCACCATGCTGCCTTCACCTGGCCATTGGTGCCCAGTAATACTGCAGATGGTTAAGTCTCTGCACCCTGCTTCCCAGCATGGACGGCATGCATCAGAGCCCCCAGCCAACCCAACATGGACATGGAGCAGAGTGAGAAATAAGCCTCTGTTGCTTGAGCCACTGAGATCTCGGGGCTAGTTGCCACTTCATCAAAATCAAGCCCATTTTAACGAATACAGAAGTTGATCCTAGAAGTAAGATGCTGCTGTAACAAAAATCCAAACTCTGCAGCTTGGGCTTTGAGATCAGGCAACGAGTTTAGGAAACTGATACTGAAGGCCGGGAAGATGGTGGCCCCTGTTATGTGGTGGTGAGACATTTGGGAACCCTGTCACCTTTGGTGACCTGAAGAGTAAATCATGTACCCAGCGCAGCTGTTGCCCTGGGGGAGGGGCTGGAAAGGGGACTGAAGAGCGTGCTCTGGTTGCTGTCAGAATTTGGCAAAGCATTGCAAGAAAGAGGTGAGATCAGAAAGGAAATGGCTGGTTTGCAGACACAAATGAAAGGGAGCCCAGGGAATTCCCAAATTCAGGAATTCGTAGGTCTGGAATAGCCAAGTTCTTCCCAAACACAAGTGGTAAATGTAAACACTTTGAGAAAAGACTGAAACTGAGCCATGTGGTGAAGGACCAAATCAAGGGAGTGGTGTCCCCTCCAGGGATAAATGAAAGGATTCAGTGGCTCAGGATAATAGTCCAACCAGGAGTGTTGTACCCAGTACATCCTTCCAGCTGGACAGAGTAGCCCATGGAAAAAAGTCCATATGTGTGGCTCTTCCAACCAAGCCTGGTATGACAAGAAAGTGTGATTATGTCTTAGGAGGAGAGACCAGAGGGAAGCAAGGGGGTGAGAAGGGAAAGAAATAGAGAGAATGTGAGAATCATGCCTCCAGAGGAAGTGTGACTTTGGCTATTGGAATACAGAGCTTACTGGGCTGGAGAAGGGGAAGTCACCACATGTTTGAGGTGACTGTATGTCTACAAGGACAGTCGACACTGGGGAGCAGAGCACTGTGGCATCTGAAGCAAGAAGAGCCCTGCTCTTCTCCAGGCAGGGAGACACCTGGGAAAGCTGCTCACCCTCCATGCAGAGCACAGTCCCCGAGGCCTGCTTCAGATGCAGCTGAGGAGGGCACCAGGAAAGCCAAATCCCCAGTGGCTGGACCCAGAGGCTGCAGGGGTCCAAGGGAGCTGCCCCCTGGGAGCAGAATTGGGGCCTAATCAAAAAACATTCCCCACCCACAGCAGGGTTGACACCTCGAAACATTTGCCCAGTGGGGTTTCAGGACTGCCGCAAACAGGTGTGCTCTCTGGTCCCCACTCTGCCCCCTTCAGGATGAGATCATTTATTAGGGAGACCCTGTCCGTGTTCTGCTCTCCTGTCTGGGGCAGGGGGTGCAGGAAACTTGTCTTCTTAGCTCATAGACACCTGAGCCAGAGGGGCCGTGGGCAGACCTGGGGTCGAGGCCCCCGTGCCTCACCCAAAACCCTGGCCGAGCCCTGCTGGCAAGACCAAGGCTCCAGGGCTCCCCTCCCAAGCGGGCTGAGGGCTGGCAGAGCCCCTTTGTATTTATATTTGGAAATATAGCATTTGCTGATTAAAAATAGAACTAATGATATCTCTGTTCAATAGAAGACGACAATTGTTTAGAGGAATTATAGTTTCCCTCCCTTCAAATTTTCTGCAATCTATGGCATTTCTAAGCATATAGAATTTTTCAGACTAGTTCTAAGAATAGCTTCTCCCAGGATCCATAGAGAGGGCAAGAAATTTACCCTTTTCAGTAGAAGGGAAACTGTTCGCAAACCCTTGAAAGAGTCTCCCTGTGTCTGAAGCCACATGAAGTCACCAGAAAAATAGTTCCCGGGAAGTGTTTTTTTATCACGCCAGTGTTGAAAGATCACCTTATTTTGCGTACAAACCCGCCGAGGAGCCGTAATGACCACTGCCCTGCCCCCACCCCCGTCATTCCTACCACCCCCTCTTCTCCACAGATGCCTGTCCCCTGGGCCAGCCATGGCTGGGACCCTCCGAGGGGACCTTCAGGCTCCAGCAGCCAAGACCACCCAGTGGAGCTCCGTACACCTGTGTGAGTCAGCATGTTCCTCTGAAAACGATTTGCAGTCACCGGTAACAGAAACACATCTAGAAGGAGGCAGTGAAGAATAAGGAGGAAAGGAGGCAGCTGTACAGTGAAAGCACACAAAACTAGAACAAAAAAGAGAAACAACGGACCGGGGGAAATAAGAGCATCAAACAGGACAGAGTCGATATCCCAGCGAGATAAAGACCTTGTACGGCCCCAGTGTCCATTTGGAGACAATGATAAATGTGGAGAGAGCCAGACGAAGCAAAGCATAAGTGTGAGTGAGTGTGTGTGTGTGTACGAGCGTGTACGTGTAAATGTGCGAGTCTTTATGTATGTATGAGTGTGCATGTGTGTAAAATGTGGGTCCACGTGGGTGTGTGAACTTGTGTGTGTGATCAAAGGTGATCACACTGGCAGCTGAACCCAGGACAGGAGGCCGATGCAGTCCCCGAAGGACGCCCTGGCTGGGAGGAGGGGCGCGGCAGGAGGGGCAGAGTTCAGACCCCGGCTCTGATGCTGTTCGCGGCCAGACCTTAGGTGCAATTACTTAGCATCTCCAGTTTTGTTTCCTCATCTGTAAAATGGAAATAATCACACCACTGTGCAGATAAAGGTGAAGGTGCATTGGTGCCCGGCACGCCAACTTTTCCCATCCATGTTGGAGAACCTCCCTTCTGCAGTCTGATGCCCAGGCTGACCAGGTTTCCCTCTGGAGAACTTAGGCTGCTCGTCTTCCATGATGGCAGAGACACATGGGCTCCAACCTGGGTTATAAGCAGAGAGTAGAACCAGGTAAGACCTGGGCCTGAGTAGGCAGGACCTCCACAAGCAGTGGGACCCTCAGAAAACAGAAGGTGTCCCAGGAGCCCACAGGGAGGCAGGAGGGCACAGGGGCGTGGACCTGGGGCTTGGGGTCTGACAATGGAGTTCAGACCCCAGCTCAGCCAGCTCCCAGGATGACGTGGGCAAATCACTGGAGTTCTTCCCCCGGCAGCGAGGACCGAATGAGAAAAACCATGGGTCTGAGGCCCCCTTGCTCCTCACGTGGAGCGGGAACAACTGGGCAGAGCGCGTGGTTGGAGCCACACCAAGGGCCGGGTCAGGGTGGGTGAATTCCCAGGGCTGGTTTTTTGGGGGGGTTTTGGTTGGTTTTTTTTTGCGGTACGCAGGCCTCTCACTGTTGTGGCCTCTCCCATTGCGGAGCACAGGCTCCAGACGCGCAGGCTCAGTGGCCATGGCTCACGGGCCCAGCCGCTCCATGGCATGTGGGATCTTCCCGGACCGGGGCACGAACCCGTGTCCCCTGCATCGGCACGCAGACTCCCAACCACTGCGCCACCAAGGAAGCCCCCAGGGCTGGTTTTAAATGGCATCTACTCTCTTTTGGAAGAAATCCCTCCTGCTTCACAGTGAACTCCTGCAGGGCTACAGGAACATCCCCAAGACCCAGTGAATGAAGGGAGGAGGACAAAGTCAGGCTGGCTCCATTCAAGCACGACAGCAAAACAGGAGAGACGTGACCCTCCTTGAATAAAGAAATGCAAAGTATAATACTGATGAAGTGCCCCTTTCAATTTGCAGACAAACACTTTTGTGATATGAGGTTGGGGGAAGCTGACATTTTAACATACAGTGCAAGTTTTTACAATAATTCAAACATCCAACCTGGAGAGCGCAGTTAAGTACCCATTCGAAGGAATTCCATGTTGCCATTTACATGACTATGGGTGATTTTTGTCTTATAATTTATGCTTTTCCAGACTTTCTGAATCATCTATGTCCTACAATCAGTATGCATGACTTTACTGAGACCAGATAAATTATTTTTTTAATTTATGCCTGGGGCTAAGAGTTAGGCGTTTGAAAACAGTTGCGCAAAGTTATGGGGGCTCCGCGTGAAGTCGGTCCTTTGTCACACTTCCTCTAACACATCAAGGCTGTACTTTTAACAACAAAGAGAAGTGAAGCTAAAACCTACCCGAGGTAGTTTCTCAAGACTCTAAAGCAGACCTCATGGGACCCAATTAACCCAGGCCCTACCCGCAAGGACTCTAACCCCAGGCCCCTCCCAGGCCATCTGCCCACCCCTCTACTGCCACCATCTCCTGTCCCAGCCACTTCCCTTCACACCTGATCTTGACAACATAACCCATCTCCCTGCCTCTCACACCTCCTGCCCCAAAAGAAGATATGTTGGGGTCCTCACCCCCAGGACCTCAGAATGTGACTTTGTTTGGAGAGAGGGTCTCTATGGAGGTGATCAAGTTAAAGCCAGGTCATCAGGGTGGACCCTCATCCAGTATGAAGGTGTCCTTATTAAAAGGGGAAATTTGGACCCAGAGAGAGACGCAAACAAAGGGAAGATGATGTGAGGACACAAGGAGAAGGCGGCTGTCTACAAACCAAGGAGAGAGGCCTCAGGAGGAACCAACCCAGCCCACACCTTGATCTCAGACGTCTGGCCTCCAGACTGAGAGAGAATGGACTTAGGTTGTCTAAGGCCCCCTGTCTGTGGTCATTTGTGATGGCAGCCACAGGAAACGAAATATAAGGAGTCTCTACAAGGCAGTCAGGGTTTTTTTTAAACCTGAGCCTGTCATAATAGTGCTTAAACAATCTAGAAGCAGAGACTGGAATCTCAGCAGAGACCGCAGGCCCTCCTGATGGGTTTTCCCATCCACTCCGACTCCAGGATGTGCCAGGTCACCATGAGATGCTCCTCTCATCCCCTCCCTCCCTCCCTTCCCAAAAAGCAAACACACATGCACACACACACACAAACACAAACACACGCACACGCCTCCCCCTGTTAATTTACCCTACTTGCTTGCAGGATGTCAGTTTAACAAGACACATCAGCAGGCCCTTCCCGAAGCCCATCTTTCTTCCAGGAGCTCCGTCACACAGGGGCTGGGTCAGTCTCTGTTTGAGGAGCTGCCCTGGGAACTGCACAGCCCTTAGCAGTGTCCCGGCTTCCACTCACTGGATGCCAGTAGAGTCCCTCCCCACTCACAGTTACGACAACCAAAAATGATCCAGACTTGGCCAAGCATCCCCTGGGGACAGAACCACCCATGACTGAGGGCCTCTGCTCTCAAAACCTTCAACCCCGCAAAGGCGTGGGTGGCATCTGCGTTCCTTACTGCCGTCTCCAGCACCGAGCGCAGCCCCTGGCATCCGAGCTGTCCACGTGCACGTGACAGGAGGGCTGGTGAACGAGGAACCAGCCAACACAGGTCAGTGTCTGGTGGATCAGCTGTAGCCTGACCTCACTGTCGCTCCTGGTGTTGGAGTGACCCCTGCAGGACCCCCAGACAACTTGGGGTTGCCCACATGAAACCCCCGTGGGGTTGTCTCCTGGTTCCTGTGTCTCTCCATCCACTGGGACTTTGTATAAACTTGTTACCCATCAAGATGAAAGCCAGATAAATAAAAATGAAGTGACAGACGTGTGGGTACCATCTGATCCCTCCCAGGCAGGGAGATAATATGCTGACACTCTGATGGTTGTATTAACAATTTAATAGAAGCCCAAGCGCCCAGGGCCAGGCAGATCTTGCCAGCACGAGCAGGGGCATTCTGCTGACTTCTACCCGCCCCCACAGGAGACGGGCCTGGGCGAGGATTCCTGGGTGCCCAGGAACCGTTCAGCCTGGAAGTCTGGGGGTCTGACACCTTGGCATCCTCCACCTGAACAGGGGGAGCCCCTGATGCCCGTAAACTGTGAACTCTGCCCACTTGCCCCATTATGGCAGCAGTCCCTGGGAGAAGGGCTGGAAGCAGGGCCCATTCCTCGAGCCCGGGGTTTCTTCATCTCAGCACTGTCCACAATGACTTTGACCGAGCAAAGACCAAGGGCCCTGAGGGCTGGGACCACACACAACCTCTTCCCCTTTTTAAGCGTCTGTTCAGCGCAGAACTTAGCATACAGTCAGTGCCCAATAAATGTTTGTTGAGTGGAGACCAATAAGGGGGGCAGGAGAGGAAAGAGATCTTACGCCTGTGGGCAGAGAAGCAGGTGATAGCTTCAGGCAGCATGCTCAGAGCCAACCCCCGCCCACCCACCTGGTGCTCCCTTCTCAAACCAGTTCAGAAAGTCTGAGGACCGAGGGCGCGGCTCAGGGGGTCCTTGGAAGCTGCAGCAGCCTTGGGAACATGGCTGGGGCCCCTGAAGGAGTGGGGAATGCCAGATGGAGGCAGTAGGGAATGCCGGATGGAGGCAGTGGGGAATGCCGGATGGAGGCAGTGGGGAATGCCGGTTGGAGGCAGTAGGGAATGCCGGATGGAGGCAGTAGGGAATGCCGGATGGAGGCAGCGGGGTCAGCCAGGATGCTCTGCGGCAGATGGTTCCCCGGGACACCTGGACCACCCCCACCCCCTGAGCAAGTTCCAGGAGAATAGGGGCTTTGCCTTGTTGATTGTCAGCACTGAGCAGGGCTTGTCCCACAGGAGGCACTCAGTAAACATTGTTTGAATGGCTGGATGGACACTGTGATGGGGGGAGTCCCCAAAGCCCTCACTTGAAGAATTTACTAATGCATGTTTCTACCTTGTATTGGAAACACCTCGCAATGTATGGATCACTTAGCAGCCAAAGAGCACAAGCTATTATCAGCCACCTTCTTAGGCATACAGGCCAAGTCGGAGAACCCAGCTGCCACTTCCCAGCTACACGATCTTGGCAAGCCAGGACCTCACTGGGCCTCACTCCTGCCAAGGAGTTCCAGGTGCTTCCTCTTTGTTATCCCTACTATGTGAGCTCCAGGTCCCTAGCAGGTAATTTGCCACAAGCCCAGCCTCTCCTGCAAGGAGGCAGGGCCTGAGCCGGGTCTTCCAGGGGCTCTGATGCTCCCCGGGGTCCTTTGTAACCAGCCCAGCTGCCTTCCCTGTTCCTGCCCAAGCCTACTTCCTGAGCACAAAGACTTGCTTTGAATGGCCAGCTGTTTTCTTGATCTGTCTCATCCCACAAGGGGCGTGTCTTTGAATGGAGCCCTGGTTACTTTTCTGTAAATATCCAGGTCTGGGCTCAACACGCTCCAAAATCTTCTCCAAAGTTATCAAAAAATGTGGCCACGTGCACACACACATCCAGGGTATTTGGATCATTTTAATAGGATTCAGCTTTTCTGCTCTGCTGAGAAATACTGCAAGAAAAGTTGAAAGCCTCATATCTCAAAAATCAAATCAACAGGCACTTTTGAAAAACTGACACAAACAAATAGGAAGAAAAGGGAAAAGAAACAGAAAGAAAAAGCTTCATTCAGATGCCTCACCCGGAGCCCACTTGTGTTTCCGTTCAACTTCCTTCAAGTCAGAGCTGCTTCTCATTCTGCTGCCTTCGCCTCCTAATTGGAAACCACAATCCATATTTTTAAAATAAAGGAAGAAAGTCTGCCTGTAATTTAGTGGTGATTATTTATCACCCACTCCTGGAAACAGATGCCCATTGCAGTGAAGATTGACCCATTTATCTTATCGGGAGGGGAAGATCTCTATTTCCTGCACTAGCGTCACATTACCAGCTTGGGTAACTACTGCATAAACAATAAATTACTCATGGATTAATTGTGCTTCTAGGTTTTTCAGAGTGCTTTTCATGCAGACAGTTGCATATACACTAACAGTGAATTGAAAAAGGCAAAGGCCTGGGGACCACCCCGAACAGGAGGGAACAAAGACCATCAATAGGATTGCAGGACTCTCCATGTATTTCACAAAGGTTCACCTGACCATGAGGGATTGCTGAGCACACTGGACACACAAATAGTCTCCGTCTATAAAGGGTGGACTTAAAACTACACTTCCACGAGATACCAATTCACATCTACTGGAATGGCTAAAATCCAGAACCCTGACAACACCAAATGCTGTTGAGAGTGTGGAGCAACGGGAACCCCTACCCATTGCTAGTGGCAATGCCACATGGTACAGCCACTTTGGGAGACGGCTGGGCAGTTTCTTACAAGGATAAACACACTGTTACCATATGATCCAACAATCACACTCCTTGGTATTTACCCAAGTATGTTGAAAACTTGTCCACACAAAAACCCGTACAAGAATGTTCATAGCAGCTTCATTAATAACTGCCAAAAACTAAAAGCAACCAAGATGTCCTTCAGTAGGTGAATGGATAAACAAACTGTGATAGGTCCAGACAATGGGGCATTATTCAGCATTCAGTGCTAAAAAGAAATGAGCTACCAAGCCACAAAGAGATATGGAGGAACCTTAAATGCATATTACCAAGTGAAATAAATCAGTTTTAAAAGGCCATCTACTTTATGATTTCAATTATATGACACTCAGGAAAAGACAAAAGTATAGAGATGGAAAACAGATCAGTGGTTGCCAGAGGTTTAGGGACGGAAGAGGTCGAGTTGGTGAAGCACAGGGAATATTTTAGGACAGTGCACTCATTCTGTATGATACTGGTAGATACATGACACCATGCATAGACTTTTACATCACAAAGAGTAAACCTTAATGCATGTAAATTTTTTAAAAATCAATTAGGAAGTCAGGGGATTCCAAGGTGGCATGGAGACTGTGACAAAAGACTGGCTGTAATACAAACCCCTGACATAACCTCACTGAAGGGGTGGGGGAGGTGCTGATCTAAGGTGCCTTTGGAAATGTGTGGAGTCTGTTGGACTAAAGATGAAAGAAATTTCACATAGCATTTGTACTCTAGTTGGTAAAGTTGCTTCCTTCATTAACAGTTCTGAAACCACTATACATATACACTAGGACTGAAAAAACAAGTAAATGGTTGGAAGAGAGTGGTATCCAGGTTTCCCAATTTTGAAGTGAAGATTACAGAGAAGCAGGGGGAGGAGGCGAGAATGATCCATATGGTAGTGGATTAGAGCTGGAGACATGAGTATGAACTCATGTTTAACTTAATATGGATATAGATGGAGAGATAAGAGATAGATGATACATAATGTGCGTAGACACGTGGGTTAGTGTGATATTGTGATGAAAAGAAATATGTATTTGGTCTTCATCTCCATTTCTGACACAGAGCTCCTAAAAACCTTGGAATTTCTTAATGATGAGAGCAGCAAAGGCATATCTTATGTTAATGAGGTGACTTTGGCTACGTACTGTATGATTCTATCTATATGTCAATCTACAAATAGCGAAATTATAAGGACAGAAATCAGAGCTGTGTGTTGGGGGAGAGGGTAGATTGCATAAGTGCCCAAGGAAATTTTGGGGGTGATGGAAATTTTCTGTATCTTGATTATGATGATTACACTTACTGTATATATTTATTAAAACTCATCAAACTGTACATTGAAAAGGGTAATTTTCTATATGTAAATTATGTCTTAATAAACCCGACTTTTAAAAACAGATGAACAAAAAAAATAGGTGACTTTGGGACTACTCCTAAGGATGGGGACTGGTGCTCAAGAAAACCAACCATGTGATTAGAGGGTGGGAACTTTCAGCCCCACCCCTCTGAACTCTGGGGAATGGGCTGGAAACTGAATCGATCTCCAGTGGCCAGTGATTTAAACATTCATGCCTATGGAATAAAGCCTCCTTAAAAACCCGAAAGGAGAGGGTTCAGAGAGCTTCTGGGTGGTACATGTGCAGATTCAGGGAGAGTGGCATGCCTGGAGAGTGCATGGAAGCTCCATGCCCCATACCTTCCCTTGTGTATCTCTTCTATCTGGATGTTCTAAGTTACATCCTTTTATAGTAAACCAGTAATCTAATAAATAAAATTTCTCTGAGTTCTGTGAGCTGCTCTAGTAAATTAATCAAACCCAAGGAGGGTGTCACTGGAACCTCTGATTCATAGCTGATTTGTCAGAAGAACAGATAACAACCTGGATTTGCAATTCATTCTGAAATGGGGAGAAGGCAGTCTTTGGGGACTGAACCATTAACCTGTGGGACCTGACACTATCTCCAGGTAGATAGCATCCTAATTGAGTTGAATTGCAGGACACCCAGCTGGTATCTGAAGAATTCCTTGCATGTGTGGGGAAACCACACACACACACACACACACACACATTGGAAATTGGTCTCAAAAAACCTGTTAGTTAGTAAACATACCTTTATTTCCTTGCTCTGTCTACCGAGGGCCTAGAAGCTATGATATCCCAGTAGCAATGAGCACACCCAGAAGCCAGATCTTGGTTTCTAGATACCATTCTCCAATAAAAGGAACCAGAGCTCCTTAGAGAAACTGCTGATTCTAGGGTTGGAGCAGGACATGTACAAGTTGCCAGAAAATAAGAAAGTGCTCAAAAAATCAAAACGATGGGGATATATCAAAGGAACACAGGAGCCAACCGAAAGAGTGCTCAATGGTCAAAGCCAGATCAGTTTAAGCAACAAAATAAATACAACCCAAAGTATAAAGAGAAAATCCATGATTTTGTACTAATATAAATAAATGATGGAATAAATAAATAAATGGGTAAGAATAGATAGATCTCCCTTACAGAGGAATTCCTAATAATTTACGTAGCTACTTCCCCTCAAGGAGGTGGAGCATAGCTCCCCTCCCCTTAAGTGTGTGCTGGGCATGGCGAGTTCATTCCAAAGAGGACAGATTGGAAAGGGAAAAATGGAGTAAATTTCCAGGAGAGAAAAGTGACTGACTCAGCCAGGTGACCAAGGTCAGCGTCAGCAGTGGTGGCTCGTGGTGACAGCAGGTACCCCTGATACCATGTGATAGGAGTACTGCACCTCTGTGGTTCCTCCTGAGATCCCATCACCCAGTCTAACCATGAGAGAAACACAAGACAAATCCCAACAGAGGGACAGTCTGCAGACTACCTGACCAGTTCTCCTCAAAACTGTCAAGGTCATCAAAACAAAACAAGTCTGAGCAATTGTCACAGCCCAGAGGCACCCGAGGAGACGTGAAAACTAAATATGATGTGGTGTCCTGTTCTGGAAGAGAAAAAGGATATTAGGGGAAAACTAGTGAAATCTGAATAATGAGTGTTTAGTCAATAATAATATATCAACATTGGTTTATTAATTGTAACAAATGTACTATAAAAATGGGGGGAACTGAGTTTGAGATTTATGGAAACTGCACTATCTTTGCAACTTTTCTGTAACTCTCAAGCTATTCTTTTAAAAATTACGTATATAGGGCTTCCCTGGTGGCGCAGTGGTTGAGAGTCCGCCTGCCGATGCAAGGACACGGGTTCGTGCCCCAGTCCAGGAGGATCCCACATGCCATGGAGTGGCTGGGCCCGTGAGCCATGGCCACTGAGCCTGTGCGTCCAGAGCCTGTGCTCCGCAACGGGAGAGGCCACAACAGTGAGAGGCCCGTGTACCGGAAAAAAAAAAAAAAAGTACATACATATATGTAGATATACGGTTTTATGATGGTGTCCGCCTGTCAATATTGCTGCTCTCAGCTAGGAATGCTTGGGGACACTAACCTGCAGCAGCCCCCTCCCCACTGACATTTCCCCACTTGGAGCCAGTGTTGTGGCTGGACCAGCCCTTGTGGTTCTGATTATGATTGCACGATGCACCTCAACAGCAGCATCAGGGAACTTTGAAAACTCAAGGTGTGTTACCCACAGATTCCACAGGGTACACGGTGGGCATGCCCAGGGCCACACAATGAGGTCTTGGGGTCAAGCGAGAGCAGCTCTGGGGCTCTGCCTTAATTGGGGTTGAGGGTTGGTTTCACAGGTTCACTCTTTATTGGTGACTATAAGAGCAAGAATTAAAGTGCAGAAAGGGAGAAGCAGGGTCACTCCAAGACCCATTATCTGGTCACCTAGGGCTTTCTGAAAGAGGGCCGTCAGGGCGGGACAGCTGGGTTCTTTACCTAGTTGTGTGGCTGGCAATGAGTTTATTGGAGATGGATGTCTTTGAAGTGGATGTCTCAGCCATCCAAAGCTTAATGTCAGGCACTTTGTACACACACACACACACACACACACACATTTCCACAAATAACCTTGGGTATCAATACAGAACACTCCCCCCACCATCCCCCAACATGTTCATAGGGCAGAATTCTGACAGCCAAACAGAACAGGCACACGGGCATTTCATTCCCCCAGACTCTTCTGAGCAGAGGGAACTGCACACACCCCAAGAGGGACCTCGTGTGAGGCAACAGGGAAGGTCAGAGAAGGGCAGACGCCCAACAGCCTGGGTGTCCAGGCCTTGGCCTCCTCATTACCCCAGCCCACCCTCAAGGCATCTCCAACCAAAGCACGGTGTGTGCTGAGGGTCCAGAATGGCAGGAAGACTACTGCACCTGAGGCTGGAACCCCCTGACGTATTTCAGAAAGATTTCTCTCAACAGTGGTTAAATTATTTTTAATGGTTTTGCCCTTGAAGAGATAAGGCTTTATTTTCCAGCTATTATGATTAAGTTAAAAAAATTTTTTTTATTTCCCCAGCAAAGGGAACTCCACTTGGCTACACCTCCTGTGAGATGCTTTACCTATATGGCTTCAATGGGTCTCATGATAACACCACAAGTATTCTTACTATTTCTTATATTGTAGATGAAAAACTGAGCTGATAACAGAAAAGCTAGGCTCAGGCCCTCATGGATCTGGTTCATTCTCCCCTCCTTTGAATGCAGTTAATTGTGGGTGAAGTCGAGTTTGCTTCCCATCAGCTTGCTGCAAGCTTCCTGCAACACAGAGGGCAGAGGGCTGCTCTCAGCAGGAGGGATCTGAGGCCCCCCTACAGGAGCTGATGTCAAAGTTGCAGCCACCCAGTTCTGGGCCCTGAAGCCTTGAGCACAGAGAACACTGTGGACCCACCCGACAAGGCCCCTGTGGCCTGGGTGCGTCTCATCCCCACAGCCAGCGCTGAAAAGGAGGCAGCCTCCTGGAGCAGGCAGAGCTTTCCACAGCCCAGAACGCCCCCATGCAGACAACATGCACCAGAGAGAGCCACAGCCAATGAACAGGAAGGCCCTCCAAGGAGTGAGGAAAGGAAAGTGCGCAGGAAGGGAAGATGATGGAGATTCGGTTTCATCATCAGAAGACAGGAAACACATCACTCTTCAGAAAGACAGTCGTTTGCCTGGTTTTACTTGGGGGTTTGATTTGATTTGATTTTTCAATCCATGAAAAGTCCTGGAGGTCTCCAACGGAGCCTTCCAGGCCAATCCCTCGCGCTCCAAAGCCCATCCCATACCTGCTTCTCGTTGCCATGGCAACCATCCTGGTCCAAGCCTCCCACCCTCTCTCTAGGGCCTGCACTGCCTTCCAACAGGAGCCAAAGCCATGTAAAGCTGGCCCTTATTTCTTTCTCCTCCTCTCCCACCACACCCCACCTCACCTCACCCCCTCCACTACATGGCAGCCAGAGAGGTCTTTATAAAGAGAAAATTGGACACAGCCACTCCTCTGCTCAGAGACATCTGTGGGCCCCCATCCACTCAGGGGAAGTTTCCCCACATGTAAGTGACCTCTGTGGCCTCACCCCATCCCTTCCTTCTGCTCGCTCACTCAGCTCCGCCCACACTGCCCCCATTTTCCTTCCTCAACACCCCCAGGCTCATTCCTGCCTCAGGGTTTTGGCATTTGCTATTCCTACTGCCTGGAGTGTTTCAGAATCTTTGTACAGTGGGCTCCTCCTTCCCCTCAAATTAAATGTCACCTCCTCAGGAAAGCCCACCCTCATCACCAAACCTCGATTCTCCCACCTGCAACCCCTTTCATCATAACCCGAGCCTAGTTTCCTCCTGACATCAACCTTGCCTGATGCCCTCTTGTGTGTTTGCCAGTCTCTTTCCTGTACTAGTCAGCAGGCTCCCTGCAGACATGGACAGTCTCTGCCTTGCTCCCAGCCCTATTCTCAGAATCTACAATAGCACCCGGCACACAGTAGGTGCTCAAATGGCTGGAAACCTGGGGAAGAGACGATGCTGCAGTTCAAGTCCAAAGGCATCTCCTGCAGAATTCCTTCCTGGGGGGCGTCAGTCCTGTGTTCTATTCAGGCCTTCAACTGATTGACCAACCTTTAGCAAGATGGAGAAAGAAAAAATATAAAAGACGCTAAATACCTATATGGGGAATGGAACAAGAGTATTATTATAGAGCCTGTAGGTACCAAAAGGATAATAAAGAACACTGTGGACAATGCTACACACATAAATTTGACAACTTTGACTAAGTAGAACATATCTTTGATAAATGCAAACTACCGCAACCCACCCAATAAGCAAGAAAGTGTTTGAATACTTCTATAACTTTTGAGGAAATTAAATTTGTCATTTAATTGAAATTCCCCCCCAAAAAAGATTTCTCCAGGCCCAGGTCATTTCACTGGAGAAATCTACCAAACACTTAAAGAAGTATCAACACCAATTCTGCATACCCTCTTCCAGAAAATAGAAGAGGAAGGAACACTCCCCAATTCATGTTATGAAGCTAGTATTATCCTGATACTAAAACCAGACAAATACAATTCGAAAAAGAAACACTACAGACCAATATCCCCCATGACAACAGACACAAAAGTCTTTAACAAAATATTAGCAAATATAAACTTAGCAATAAATAAAGACTTACACCACGACCAAGTAGGATTTATTCCGGAGATGCAAGGCGGGTTCCACATTTGAAAAGTGAATCAGTATAATCCCCCATATTAATAGGCTAAAGAAAAAAGAATCACACAATCATGTCAACCAGTACATAAAAAGCATATGTCAAAATCTATACCCATTCATGGTAAAACTCTCCCCCAGAAAAGGGAATAAAGGTAAACTTCCTCAACTTGGTAAAGAATATCTAAAAAACCTACAGCTAATACTTTACTTAGTGGCGTACGACTGAATGCTTTCTGTATTCCTAGCAATGAACACCAGGATACTGAAATTTAAAATACAGTACCATTCATATATACAATGGAATACTACTCAGCCATAAAAGAGTATGAAATAATGTCATTTGCAGCAACATGGATGGAGCTAGAGAGTATCATACTAAGTGAAGTAAGTCAGAAAGAGAAAGACAAATATATTATGTTGCTTATATGTGGAATCTAAAATATGACACAAATGAACTTATCTACAAAACAGCAACAGACTCACAGACATAGAGAACAGACTTGTAGTTGTCAAGTAGGGGAGGGTGGGGGAGGGATGGAGTGGGAGTTTGGGATTAACAGATGCAAACTATTATATATAGGATAAACAACAAGGTCCTACTGTATAGCACAAGGAACTATATTCAATATCCTGTGATAAACCATAATAGAAAATAATATGAAAAAGAATGAATATATATATATATATATATACACATACACACACACATCTGTCACTTTTCTGTACCGTGGAAATTAACACAACATTGTAAATCAACTATACATCAATAAAATAAATTTTAAAAAAATAAAATAAAATACAGGGCTATTTATAATCACTAAAAAATTTAAATACTTAGTTGTAAATCTAACAAAATATGTACAGGACTCATATGCTGAAAACTACACAATTCTGACCAAAGAAATCAAAGATCTAAATAAGTGGAGAGACATACTGTGTTCATGCATTGGAAGACTCAACATAGTAAAACTGTCATTTCTCCTTAAATCCCTAAATTTACATACAAGTTTACCACAATTCCTAGCAAAATCCCAGCACAGTTTTTGTAGATATAGACAAGATTATTCTAAAATGTATTTGGAAAAGCAAAGGAACTAGAATAGCTAAAACATTATTGAAAAAGAATAAAGTAGGAGGAATCAGCCTACCCAATTTCAAATTTTGTCTTATAGATACAGTAAATAAGTGTGTAGCTTTTGTGGAGGACTAGACACATAGGTCAATCAAACAGAACAGAGAACCAGAAATAGACCCATGTGAATATGCCCAGCTGATTTTGTACAAAAGTGCAGAAGCAATTCCATGGAGGAAGGATAGCTTATCCAATAAATGGTACTGGGGCCACTGGGCATCCGTAGTCCAAAAGAAACAAAAACAAAAACCCATGTTCTTATACAAAAATTAACTCAAACTGTATCATAGGTAAAGTAAAGCATAAAACTATAAAACTTTTAGAACAAAAGATAGAAGAAAATCTTTGTGACCTGGGACTAGACAAAGAGTTCTTAGACTTGACATCAAAAGCACAATTGGCAAAGGGAAAAACTGATGAATTGGACCTCATCAAAATTTTAAAGTTTGCTCTTTGAAAGACTCTTTTAGGAGGATGAAAAGGCAGACTGAATGATCTGCGGTGACCTAAATGGGAAGGAAATCTAAAAAAGAGTGGATATATGTATACGTATAACTGATTCACTTTGCTGTACAGCAGAAACTAACACAACATTGAAAAGCAACTATACTCCATAAAAATTAATTAAAATAAATAAACAAAAGGCAAGCTGAAGAGTGAAGAGAATATTTGCAAACCTGATATCTGACAAAGGCCTAGTATCTATCAATAAAATACACAAAGACCTCTCAAAACTCAACAGTAAAAAAGCAAACGTTTCCAGTAATATCTGATATTTATATTTGGGTTTCAGTTTACAAATTGTCATTCTATCAACATCCTTGCTTTACAGATGAGAAAGCAAAGGTTAGAGACTTCCCTGTGCTTCAACTCCTAGAGGGAGATAGAACTAGACTATTTTCTTTCTCTAATTGATTTTTTAGTTGTGTAGAATATATATAACACAAAATCTATCATTTTAACCATTTTTAAGTATACAGTTCGGTGGCATTAAGTACTTTCACATTCTCGCGCAGCCGTCACCCCATCCATCTCCAGAATTCTTCATCTTATAAAACTGAAACTGTGTTCATTACACACTAACTCCCCAGTCTCTCCAGCCCCTGTCACCCATCCTTCTATTGATACTTTCTGTCTCCATGAATTTAACTAGTCTAGGAACCCTACATAAACGGATCCATGCGGTACTTCTCTTTTTGTGACTGGTCTATTTCACCGGGCATAATGTCTTCAAGGTCCATCTGTGCCATAGCATGTGTCAGAATTTTCTTCCTGTTCAAGACCGAATAATATTACAGTCGACCTGGATTTGAACCACCATCTCTAAGGCAGCCTGCCCCTGAAAAACCAGCGTGGCTGGGGGCAGTCACCTGAGCCCCCCGTGTTTGGCACCTCTGGGCACCTGCCCATCCTCGTCTCCTCCAGGCAGATGACATGACCTTTGTTACAAGATGGTACATGTGGAGGCTGGAAAAGGTACCCATGACTGATGAGGAAGATAAAAGCCAAACTGATGTTGGGAAAAAAAACACCGTTAGCCCAGGCAGGGGAGGGGTCCAAGACCCTCCAGGGACCCGGTGAGGGTACAGGAGACTGAATCCAGGAGGGCGGATGGAGGAGGCGGCAGGAGCTGGATGGAAAGGGAGGCTGGCGGTAGGCCCTGGGGTGCTGTCCGGAATTTGCAGGATGCTCCCCCGGCTGTGTTTATCTCACTGCTGGTTTCAGTGCCACATCCACGCATGAAGGGCTGCAGTCACAAGAGTGAGGCTGTGATTGTCTACAAAGGAGGGGTTAAATATTGTTTTGAAAACCTATTTTCGTCTAATGTATTCTATGCCTTTGAAGATGAAGACGGGAAAGGAGGGACCATAATGTCTTAGACCAGCAGAGGATGGGGGAGGGCTCTCACCGTCCCCGTGAAAATCAATTCCAACCAATTCTATTTCAGCACATAAAGGAGCCAGGCCTCTCAAAGAAAATCAGCCTTTCATAAAATTTCTTGGAAATCTAGCCAAGAAATTGTGCGTGTCTCCCTCAGATAGCACTGCTGTATTATAGGCATTTGACTTGATCAGTGGGCTATGGAAAAATGAAACACCCATTTAAGCAGAGTGTCTGGAAATGCTGCCCAGCCGCAGAAAGCCTGGGGGCTGGCGGGCTTCGGAATGACCGAGTGGGGCTGTCATGGGGAGCACGTTCCATCTTGCACCACTAATGACAGCCCCAGAGTCCTGGAAGGACCCAGCATCGGCTCACCTGGGGTGCCACTCAAACACGCAGGCTGCCTGGTCCCACGCCAGCCCTGCTGAGCCAGAGCCCAGGAGCTGGTCCCCAGGAAGCCTCACTTGTGACACTTTCTCAGACAATTCTCTGCACGGGACAGGACGTTGCAATGCGGCTTCTGACTTGGTTTTTGCTGAGGGCCAAAGTTAAGAGATGCCAGGGGTGGCCTCCACCATCAAAGGTAGAGAGCCCGAGCACCTGTGCGTGACCAGCAAACTGGTCCCAGTTCCTTGTCCTGAGCCACCTGGAGGGCACGGAGTATCGGAGCTGAAGAGGTGAAGGAAGAGGCTACATCTGCAAGTTCACTTCTTGGGAAAGAGGCCAGTCTGCTGTGAGCCCCTCCGGGGAATTGGTGGGGGTACCTGCTCTCACCTGGAGGAGGGGAGAGAAGCTTCGAGGAGACACTGGGAGGATTTGACATGAGTGTGCAGGGCACAGACGGAAGTCAACTGGCTCCGGAAGAGGCTCCGTAGCAAAGGCTGTGAGCGGCACAGCCTCGGGGAGGCTGCAGGGCAAGAGGGCTGCAGGGGGTCACATGCCACCCAGGACACGGCCAGCTGTGGGTCTCCTGGGGACAGATGGCACTACCTGTAGGGTTATATCCTGGGACCACTTTAAAGAGACTCTTCCCAAGAGGATGCCTCAAGGGGTGACGGCTTGGGATCGTCTGTGGGGAGTGGGCGGCCAGGTGCCCCGGGCCATCGAGGAAGCACAGGAGAGTGACGAGGGGGCTGGCCTCCATCATGGGGCTGCTGCAGAGAAGCCGGAGAGCGGGGCATCTCCAAGAAGCCCCAGAGCCCTCAGCGCCAAATGCTCTCTCTGTCCCTTCCTCTTCCCCTCCCACTCCAACCTCAGAAGGACCATGGGCCTTGGGACCGAGAGGGCAGTGGGGTCTGGGCAGAGGCCAGAGCAAAGAAAGCCACCGGCCCCCAGCCGGCCCCCACCGCAAGCTGCCGCCTCGGCCAGGCCCGTGCCGGAGGAGCAGACACCGATGTGGGCCGGAGATCAGGGTTTTAAGTATTTTACTGGACTAAACACCCTGCTTTAAAGAAAAATCAGACAACTGCTGAAACTAAAACAAACAATAAGACTTTATTTTCCGAGAGAGACCAGGGACACCACAGGGTCTGGATGAACTGTACAAGTCAGGGGCTCAGCATGCTTCGTGGGCCCCATTCACTCCAGGAAAGGCTTCGGCAGCCTGAAGGAGAAGAACCAGAGGCCACGTAGGTATTGAGGGACACAAGCAGCTGTCCCAGGCCCTGGACACCCCTTGGAAGCTGAGCTGACTGCCTGAGAACTCGAGCCCCCAAGTGACTGAAAACAAACGCACTACTACAGCCCACTGCAAGGAGAGTGGGGTGAGACTCCATGCCCACCCCCTCCCTACGCACTGTGCATCCCAAATCTATTAAACCCCCATCTCTGAGAGGCAGGCAGACGAGTCCTTTGGCAGAGGGGGCAGAGATTCCTAATTCCCTGCCCAATATCCAATCTCGCTATATCCTCCTTAGAAACAGAACGATTTCTAGCTGGACAGCGATGAGCCCAACTAAAAGACTATATATCCCAGCCTCCCTTGCCCTAGATGTGGTCACGTGATTCAGTTCTGGCCAATGAGATGTGAGCCTTTTATGGTACTTCCAGAAAGTCTCCCTAAGGGTCATGGATGAGATGGCAGGAGTTCCAGCACCCATCTTGGACCATGAGGATGAGGCCATGCTGGAGTGTTGACCCCAAACAGTTTCCTACAGCCACCCACCTCCAAATCACTGTTACATAAAAAGTGATATAAAACATCTATCTTGTTTCAGACACTGTTGCCAGGAAGTTTTGATTAAATGCTGCAGAATTTCACCGAATCTGGGCCGGTAGATATATACAATGACCACTCACACACATCATCTCACCAAGCACCCTGCCAGCCTGACGTGCGGTGGGCACCCAGGGCAGGGTTAGCTCGGCCTCTCTTGTGTGCCTCAAGTGGGAATTGCGTGGTATGGGGGGTTTCACTGTCTATGCCCAGCCAAGGCGATTCATTGAGTTTACCGAAATCACCACCCACTGGAACTCAGAGGCGGGTAACAATGTGGCATTTGCTGGCTGAAGTGATCAGGATTCCACGCCAGGAGAGAAGGTCTGAGCTGTGATTGCACCTGGATCTTCAGGCCCCAGGTTGGCCTGGGATGGCTCCCTGGGGAGAGGAAATACAGCAGGCACCATGGGTTGAGTTGTGTCCCCCCACCCCAAAATGTAGATGTAATTAGTTAAGAAGAGGTAAGTAGGATGGGTTCTAATTCCATATGATTAATGTCCTTAAAAAAAGAGGAAATTTGGACACAGACAACACACAGGAAGAACTCCATGTGGAGACTGGGGTGTTGTTGACACAAACCAAGGAACTACCAGAAGCCAGGAGAGAAGCCTGGAACATCCTTTCCCAGAGCCTTCAGAGAGAACACAGCCCTATCAACACCTTGATTTCAACTTCTAGCCTCCACAACAGTGAGATAATAAATTCTGTTGTTTAAGTCACTCAGTTTGTGGTACATTGTTACAGCAGCCCGAGCAGACTCATACAGCAAGTTACACCCACATCACCCTCGTCCTTCAGGAGTTTACCTTCTAAGCATCACAGTTCACCGACTGGTTGGTACTCAATGTTTCTTGGTAGGAGGACAGGTGGGAGGATGGATGGATGGTTGAACGGATGGATACATGGATGTAAAGATGCGGGTGCATGGATGGGCATGCGGGTAGGTAGATGAGCAGATGAATGAACGAATGAATGAATGAACACACAAGGCAGCTACCAGACGCTACAGGGATTCTGCCAAATGCATCACACGCCTACAAGTGCTCACACCTCAGTCCAGCGTGTGCAGCTGGAAGTGTGGCCGCATCACACCCGTGGATTCCACGGAAATCAATCAGCCTCAACACCAGGAAAAAACAGGTCGTCGTGTTCTGTAGAACTGCCACAAACTGCCCCGATCAACGACGACATCCGTCTGGTTTTATTTTTCACACCACCTATTTTTATACCTCGTGAGTAACACAGGGGTCTCAAGGGAGGAAGCCGGAGGAGGGTTCGCTGTAACGGGACTGGGTGATGGGGCAGGTCCTTCCATGAAGGAGGGTGTCCTGCAGAATTTCTTTGCCAGACAGGTGAGCACAGCAAGGGGCAGCAAGAAGGGGATGCCAGCCCCCAGGTGTGCCATCTGTGGGAGGCACCTCAGTAGCAGGTGCTGGCTGACAACATGAGAGGGTCCAACCACTGACCAGGACTGATGGGACTGAGGCCCTGGGGACAGAGCCACCTGTCAAGGTGCAGATCTGGGCATTAGAGAGTGAGCAACCACACACCATCCCACCGTGTGTACCTGGAGGGGTGAAGCTTCATCAAAGACTCAGCTTGGGGCACCGTCCATCCTGTTGACCTTGACCTAGGTCCCGGGGAATGGATGCCCAGTGGCTCCAAGAGAAGGAGCAAGAATGAGGGGGGCCGCGGAGGAACAGCGGCCCCAGAGGTAAGCCCGCCCTCTGATGCCTGAACTAATCCTCCCAGGCCCTGGGCCCTGAGCAGCTGAGTTGAATACACTAGCGTGGCTGGTGTCAGGCTGCCCCCAGGCCTCCAAACGCTTAGCCGTATGGGTCCCCAGTGCACAGGCCACCAGGTCTCTCCCCTCCAAAAATAATAACTATTGGAAAAAACCCTATGGGCGAGGAGAAACTTCGGGAAGCTGCAGCCAGAAGAAGCAGTTAGTTAATCTAGTCCTTTCTGAAGCTCCGGACTCCTTCGGCTGGGCTTCTGGGGCACCCATCGCCAACGCAGCCTCGGCTAATAAGTAATTAGAAGATAATTAACATTTGTAACATACAATGGGAAACATCTGGACCTACTGACTTATTAAAACCAAAGAACCTGATTAATCAATGGTGTAGTGAGATGGAAAACAGGCTCAGGTTCAGGATAGTCTTCCTTGGGCTCAGCCCTCCCCACCCACCGCCAGGAACGGTGCCCGCCCCACCCCAGCCCAGCTCACCCCACTCTCGGGTCTCAGTGTCGGGATGCACAAGGGGGACTCTGTCCATACAAGACATCCCTCCCCCAGCCTCCCCATGCTTCCCACTTCCCCACGTGTCTCCAAGGATTAGAGGAAAGCAGAGACCCAGCTCTCCCCCATTGGCTACAGTTCTCCTGGGATGGAGAGAAAGGCAAGGGGGGACATCGGTTTCCCCACCATCCTCTTCCTCTCCTGCTCCTTTCCCCCAGACAGCCACCTGGGAGCCCTGGGTGTGGCCGCACACCAGGTGAACCATGGCTGAACCTGGAAAATGCCCCGTGACTCTCAGCCCTCACCCCTGCACACAGAGGGGGCATAAAATAAGCAACACAAAGCACCCCAGCAGCCAGGACCACGTCTGTGAAGATGTGCTGGTTCCAGCTGGTCCCCCCCAATTCCTCCTGCTTCTCCCCTTCATCTTCCGAGCAGCGGGGCAGGGGGGAGATGTGTGGGAACACATGTATCTGATGAGTACGAACGCTCTCCCCAGGTACCTTGATTTCCAGCCAAAACATTGGGATGTTGTTCTACCAACTAATCACCCTCCCTCACACAGGAGGGAGGGGCAATGAAAAACCTGGCATTTCTGGGAACGTGAGGAAAAGCCGATTACAGCTGAGGTAATTCCCTCCAGTGACGCCGGGCAGAGTGGAAATCCTGAGTCTGTTCTTTGAATGTCACGGGAGCTGCGTCCTAGAGATTGTTCTTTGAGAAATGTGGTCTGAGCTGCCTCCATTACCTCTCTTCAGGGAGAAAGAAGCCTGAAAAGAAACACTCCAGGGGATGCAAACGAGACTCCTAGACTCTTGGATCCCCTCTCCCCACCTGGGCCACCTCTGTGCCTCCTCTTTCCTGCTCGGCTATGGTCCAATCACCTGATTGGTGGGGAGAGCTGTCCCTCACGCATTTGAATGCTGAGGCCAAATTGATTGGTCAAGGAACGGGCATGCAATGTGAGCTGAGCCAATGAGATGCCTGTTCTGGGATTTTTTTTCTCCCTCCAGATAGGAGAAAGGAGTCTCTTTTCCTGGGTTGGAAGATGGCGAAGGAGGCCCATTTGCAGCCCTGGCTCCGGAGGTGGAAAGGCAGCGTATCCAAAGGAACAAAGCCCCCTGCAGAACCAAGGCAGGGGGTGGCTGACAGCACTCAGGCCCGTTCCCTTGGACCAGCTCCCTCCGCTTCCCTGTTTCGAAGTGGTGAGCTGAAGGCAGTGCAGGCTGTGTTCCTGCTATTTCCAACCACAACTGACAAATGCAAATACCCCATTTGGTCCCAATCATTCCT
The DNA here is from genome assembly GCF_963455315.2 of Globicephala melas. NCBI lineage: Eukaryota > Metazoa > Chordata > Mammalia > Artiodactyla > Delphinidae > Globicephala > Globicephala melas. Next base: position 184,046,530 of record NC_083314.1, on the reverse strand, counting down.
GGGAAAGGTGCAGTCACTCAGCTGGAGGAATGGACTCAGGAAAAGACAAAATAGTTTAAAACAGAAGATATGAGAAAGTGATATTTAGCAAGTTACTGCGACAAATCAGCAAGGAAAATGTTTAGTCTACGAAGAAAAACAAACATTTTAAGTATGTTTAAAACCTTATATGCCTACAGCCCCTGAATGTTTTAAGCGGAAATCATCTTACTTGGTCATTTGCAGATAACCTATCTCAAGTTAACTCCCCCATGGCATTGGGTTTTCAGCAGATTCTTTTTTTCACGTGGATTTTTTTTCTGGCTTCCCAATAAAGCAAATGAAATAGGTGCTTCTTTGTGGGGAGATGGAGACCCCATGGAGGAGATGGACACCCCCTTGGGGTTCTGGGGGCCAGTGTGGGAGAGATAGAAACCCCCACGAGGGACAGCGAGACCCCATGGGGGAGATGGAGATCCCTGTGGGGAGATGGAGATTCTGTGGAGATGGACATGGGGACCCCGTGGGGGGAGATGGAGACCTCCATGGGGAGATGGACACCCTGTGGAGGAGAGAGAGGGTTCTCAATGCAGAACTTGAATAGCCAGCAGATCCAGCCCAAGACTCAGAGAGCAAGGGAAAACTCCTCTGCTTTGGGGGGTCGACATCACCCTCCCCCAGACCTAGAATGCTGAGATGTGGACAAGTGGGCTGAGACCACCCTGGGCAAGATGGCCATCCAGGCAGGAGCATCAGCTGTGTCCCAAGCCCTCCATTTTGCCCTGGACCCCTTGTAATTTTCACAAACGCCCTGGAAGCCAGGGTAACACTGACCCTCATCACAGATGGGAACCCTGAAGCTCACTGCTGAGAAGGGGCCAGCAGGATTCAGACTCAAGTCCAAAGCCAAGACCTGGTTCTCAAACCCATGTTCCTTCTGCCACCTGCCTGGGGTCATTGCTGGGTCATGACCCCCAGCCCCAAGCTCCCTCATCAGGGTCCTACCGCCTTGTGGTCCATCTAAACACAGCAGGTAGTAGCAGGGTACCCCCCCAAGCCACTCACTACAACAAGGCAGACTGGCAAGGATGATATTAGGAGGCAAAGCGGACCCTCAGCCAGCCCCAGGTGGGAAACCGGCCAAAAAAAAAATCAGTCACTTAGGGACGTGAACCTACTAGTAACCAATTTGCAGAGAGCTTGTGCCACCAGCAAGGTCTGGGCTGGCAACTGGGGTCCATTAGCCTTTAAGTTATAGACAGCTCTATCGCTCCGCCAGGCCTGCCGCAGGGCCGAGATGGAGCAGCTCAGCGGTGAGTGACAGCTCCAATAAACGCACTCCTGCCAGGAAAATAGCATTACCGTGTGGAGGTGCTCTGGAAAGCACTGAACTTCAGGAAGAAATGAGATAAAAGTAAAATGGCTCTGGCACTCCTGGGTGCTCCGGCATTACTGCAGTATGCAGTGGGGAGAAAAGGAGGCCCATCATCTCACAAATCTCTCACTGTCCTTGGTGGAAAGGTGCTGTGTCACAGCTCGTGAGCAGCTAGTCAGAAGCCGGCACCTGGAACACGTGGGGAATCTTTGCCCAGCAAGGAAAGCGCCCCACCCCACCCCACCCCCACCGGACCATCTAGGGCAGCTGCTTCAGTCACATGAGGAAACCGAGGCCAAAGTCACACAGCAGTCAGGTCAGTGGACCAGAAGAAGTTCCAGTGGGAAAGCACAAGGCAGGCTCCCCAGAACACTCTGAACTGGGGGCGATCAAGGGCCTGCCCCCAGATCCAGCTCAGGGACCAGCACAGCTTCTGTACAGCCTGTGTAGCACACTGTCTGTGACCTTGAGAAGTGAGGAAGGGCAGGTTAAAACCACAGCAACCCCCCCAGACATCCCCAGCCTGTGTTCGGAAGCCTCCAGTGATGGGCTGAATACTAATCCTAAGGTTCAGCATCCAGCCATCTGGTCTACCTGCTCCTCTGTTCCCCTACCCCCAGTCCCTGTGTCCTTTCCTTTCCTGGCAAATGAGAACATTCCAAGGCCTTCATCCTGCTCCTTCTCTCTGCACCAGCGTTCTGGGAAGACCACAGGACAAGCTCAGCGAGGGCAGGCTTGCTCTCACTCAGCTGCATCCCCAGCCCTAAGGCAGCACCTGGCACGTAGTTGATGCTCCGCAAACTTGCCAAGTGAACAGAGAGGGACAGAGCTCCAAGAACAGACTTTGACGCCAACAAGAGACTGGTCCACAAATCTCTATCTCTGTGGCGCTCTTACCTCCCCCATGGAATGCCCTTGTCACCCTCCTCACAGAAGACTTATGGTCAGGTGGCCAGACCTCCATGTGACTGCCAGGTGAGCACCCGGGGCCTCAGACTCTACCACCCCCCACATGGGACTTGTCTTACTCAGCTCCCAGAGGAAGCGTGGCTGTCTGCCTCCCCCCCGTCCAAGTTGTACCTCTAACGCTTCGGAAATCAGTGTGGTAGCAAAGAATGGCTAAGATGCAAGAAGTCTGAGCTGGATCTGAGCACGTTCCTGAAGTCACCACCCCATGTGACTCGGTGGTCACTTAACTCCCTGAGTCCAATGTCTTTGGCCACAAAGTGGAGGTAATGGTCTGACCTTGAAGGACTCTAGTTGGGGAGAAAGAAGGAAATGCATACCTAAGGGCACTTGTCATTATTGAGCCGTCGACTTAATCCCTGGTTTTCTGACACCCCATCCAGCCCCGGAGCATCTGTGCAAAGGGTTTCAATTCTGAAAAGGCACTCCTTACATCTGGCCTCTCGTTACCCTCCCTGCCTGGATTTATCTCCTCGTCCTTATCATGTGTGGCTGTTCTCAGTGATGTTTTATAGCTGCCTATCTGAGTTAACCAACTGGAAATGATATTCGGGGCCTCGGGTGTGTGCACCCACATCGACGCAACAGAGAATTTCTAAGATGAATCGTAGTGTTCCTGGGTCAGGAAAGCCTCTGACAGTGTTTTCACCTCATTTCCTTCATTCTGGGTGGTCTACGTCCACACCCACCCAACCCTGGCAGCCAAATCACAGCTCAGTGCCACAGGAAGGTCCCATCGACATGAGGAAGGGTCTTGTTGATCTTTCTCAGAGGGGAGGGCAGCTGACCTGCAGAGGTGGCAGGAAGACTGGGCAGGTGAGGAGAGAGCACTGGGCTCTGATGGCCATCATCTCAGGTGTAAGCCCAGTCACTGACCCAACAGCTGCCTACAAATGCCTTGTCCCCCCGTTGTCACATGAGCACCAGGGTAGCCGAGTGGGTCTGGAGATCACCACCCTGGGACTTGGAACACTGAAAGTCATACTGACCTTGACCTACTGTGCTAACCTAGAAGCCCCTGCTCTGCCCTCGGATGCTTTATCTGTTACATGAGAAGCAGGAACTAGACCCGAGACCTCATTCCTCGCTCCAACAAGTGTTCATGAAACATCTACTACAAGGAGACCCTGTGTCCTGAGCAGACAAGAGAGTAGGTCCTGGGTTCAGGGTCTCTAAATGTAAATATTAATAACATCTGTCTGAAACATTCTAAACCAGAGCATTCCACGGCTCTCACAAGGTGTTAGGAGCAATGCTAACTGTGGCATGAGGTGGGCACGATTCCATCCTTACTTTACAGATGGAGAAACCAAGACACAGAGAGGTTAGGCAATATCCTCAAGGTCACACAACCCAAGACTCTCCTCCAGGGAGGCCGCTCCCCAGAACTTGAGGCCATACACACCACCCTGCAGTCAGAGCAACTACAACCAGCCTGTATTAGTTCCTCACTGCCGCCGTAACAAATGACCACGAACCAAGTGGCTTAAAACAGCAAAAAAACATCTATTCTGTTACAGTTCTAGTCCTCAGAAGTCAGAAATGAGCTTTACAGGCAGAAATCAAGGTGGCGGCAGGGCTGGTTCCTTCCAGAAGCTCCGGGGGGAATCTGTTCCTTACCTCTTCCAGCTTCTAGAGGCTTCCAGCATTCCTTGGCTTGTGGCCACATCATTCCAATCTCTGCTTCCGTGCTCACACTGCCTTCTCCTTGCCCTCTTCTGAGGGTCCTTGTGATGACGTCGGGCCCACTTGCATAATCCAGGACAATCTCCTATCCCAAGATCACAACTGCAAATTCTCATTTGCCATGTGAGAGAATTGCCATAGGTTCTGGGGATTTGCACGTGGACGCCTTTGGGGCCTTCACTGTCTATATCATCTCAGCCGACAGCATAGCCCCGTGACAGCCTGTCCTGGACACTCATGATTTACTCCCCACAGCTCAAGGGAGAAGATTCTGTCCCGTTTTACAATGAGGAAGCCGAGGGTCAGTAAGATGAATCATCTGGCCCGAGGTCACCCACCTCCTGAGTGGCAGAGCCAGGGTTACGATCCAGGTCTGTCTGACCCCTGAGAAGTCCCAGGGGCCCTGACTCACTCACCTCCCACTCACGCCCAACCCCACTCTTCTCCAGAACACAAGGCCCCCAACCCTGTGGGAAACACTCCTGCCCAGATGGACTCTCATCCCCAGGACTCCTGACCTGGACAGGTGGGGCCTGGCGGGCAGTGGGTCTGCAGAGGGCGATCTCTGGGGGCCCTTCCCCAGGCAGCCTCTCCGACAACATGTTTTAAGGGTAAGGAAACCCCTCGCGACTACCTCTCTGGGCAGAACCAGCAGTAACTGGGCAGATCAAATGCGATTCACATTCGCTATAACCAAAGTGTCATATCTGCAAGTCTTAAGGGGCCAAATTGATTTCCTTAGGCTGGGCTAACAGCCTGGAAGATCAGCGCAATTGAAAGCACAGAGGGCCCAGGATTTGTTCTAATCTGGGATGTGAGACACACAGACATGCGCATGGCTGCCATTGAAAGAAGAAGTGTGTTAACGCTCACAGATCCCAGAGGAGGGGTCCTACCACGCAGGGCTACACGGGGAAGCACAGGGCCTGGGGGCATGTGGGCAAGAGCCTTTACTGTGGTTTCTGTGGGATGGAAGGGGGCGTGGTCAGCGGGTTCCGGGACATCGGCTTTCCTTAGTTGGCTGGTACCTGCCCTGGTGTGACTGGAGCAGGAGGGTAGTAGCCCGGAGTATTGGAGTCTAAGAAGGTTCTTCTGGGTAGGGATCCTGGATTGGACGGTTTGCATCTGAAAGGCACCCTCCCCTTGGGTCTATCTCTGAGAACTGGCTAGTCCTGGGAGGAGGAACCCCCAGGCTCAGGCAGGCCCCAGATGCCAAAGTATCAGAATACAGCAACTCAAAGCTATGGTAATACACGTTTCCTCGGAAATCAACCCAGGGAGGTCCCAGGGCCACCCACACAGAGGCTTCTGTACAAAGGAGAAGGTTCCCCATCCTCCAGGCAGACACAGCCTTGAGCCAGGCCCGAGCCTTGGCAGGCGGATGCAGCCCGGATTGCAGCACCTGCCCAGCAGCTAGGCCAGGCACCCTGGAGCAGCGCACAGCCAGCACAAGCCTTCAGAGGCCCTGGGAGGCCATGCCCTCCCCGCCCGGGGCCCTGATCCAGCCCAGTCAGGGCCGGGCAACTGCATCCCATGGGGACAAATGGCTCGGCCGCTCTGAAAGCGCCCCCAGGGACAGCGCACCCCCAACCGGCCTGGGTCCTGCTGGCTTGTGCTCTGCACACAAGTCCAGAACTTCCAAGCCCGATGAAGCTATGTTTCAAAACCCCTGGGGGATAAACATCCTGCTCGTGAAATACCAGCGAGGGATGAGAACCAACAGAGAGGAGCAAACGATGCCTCAGGAGACATGCTGTGTTCCGGGGTCTGCCGCCTCCCGGCGCCGCCAGGCCAGACCTGGACCCTTCCTGGGGCTCCTGCAGGCGAACCCCGTCTCTGAGTCTTCTTTCCCCAAACAAGGAGGAGGCTTCCTTGGAGAAAGCAGTCTCCCCCATTAGAAACTGCAGAACAAATCGTCTCCCTTCAGTTTCCCTCCGCAAGGACCAGAGGGACCCTCCAGAGCACGGTGTGATGTGGCTAAATTGTCTGTTTTAGCGGAGTTTTGGTTTTTTTTTCCAGCAAAAGAATGAAATGAAGGGACATCCTAACCTCAGGCTGTACCACGTTCTGTGAGAGGCAAGTTCAACGCAGAAAGGTCAGCCAGAAGGAGAACACTGTTGCTAAAACTGGATCCCGTGGAAAAGCAGTCACCAGAGCGGCCTGGGCACCACCCCCCAGATGCCAAGGGGGCCAGAGCGGGCTGTGGTGCGATCAGGATGTGTAAATGGAGCCTCGAGATCTGGTCGAGTTCTGCTCTTTTTCGGACAGATGTTTCTGGAAGTCGAAGTTTCATATTCGACCGTGGCCACCCCACAAAGACCAGATTGGAGGAACCCCTCTCTGCCCACCAAGCTCAGCTTCGGGGAAGACTCAGAATCCAGCGGCCCATTCTCCAAAACCTCTTCCCCCTGCTGCCACGATGCTCCCCTGACGCTGGACCCAGGTGCGACGGTCAGAGCCCACATCTAGAAACAGAGTCACAGCTGGCAAAGACAACAGGCCCAGCCTCGCGAGGACCGACCCAGCCCCCCGCCTCCCCAAGGGGGAGACTGCAGGCAGCTGTCCCTTCAGGAGAGACAAGAGTCCCCCAGGCTGGGATGTCCTGGTCCAAATCCACAGTGTAAGAATTTTACAAGCAAACAGTCCCCAAACCAAAGCCAAGCGATCTCTGTAATAAACCATGTCTCCAAACACAAATGTTTAAAGCATAAGGGGGTGAGGCTAACAGAGAAACTTAGAACCAAGCAGGACCATGGAAGTCACCACAGCCTGTCTCTGTGATGGGAACAGGCCCAGACACCTGTGTCACCATGGTGACAGAGATGCAGGGCTGGGGCCTCCGCCGTGTCCTGCCCCCTCGTCCTATCGTGCAACTCCCAGAGACAGCCACCATCGCTGTATGAAGAAGACACATCCTTCTCCTAAAACACCCTGGATCCAGCCTTTGAAATCCTGTGATTTAAATAGTCAGGAATTGCCTTAGCGACACACATTGTCCCAAGCCTCCCAGGCTGAGAAATAATTCTGTGATGGTTAATATCGACTCTGCGCGTCTGACCAGCTGCTCCAGTGGAAGGAAGGTTACAGGGTCAAGGGTCTGCCTTTCTGCTGCGGCAGTTTGGAAGCAGCAGAGAGCGTCCAGAAGCCTCACGTGTGGCTGGAAATGGACATGCAGAGCAGCCATGCCACCGGGAGGGTAAAGGCGCCACCGGAGCCCCCGTTGGTGCTATTGCTGCTGCCACCAACAGTCACTGCTTCCTTGTCTCTGGAACTTTCCACCGGGTGCCGAGGTGGCTCTCATGACAGTGGCTACTGCCAACGAGGCACAAAACTAACCCAGTGCGGGTTCGAAGAGCACTACATATAAGCACGTCGGCCTAGGAGCCCCCAGCCGGAAGAGGATGGACACCATTGGATGATACCTGTGGGCCCCATGGCCCTCTTCTGTGAGGGGGGACAGGAGCGGGGCTGCTGGCCGGCCTCGAGCTGGGCCCGCACCAGCCCCAGCCCTGAAGCCCAGACTGTCCCGGACGGGAGGAGCATGGCAGGGACCCCACGAAACAGGGGTGGCTCCACGGAGGCCTTGAGTTGAAAGGAAAGGCCATGTACCTGGAAACCCAGCTCTTGAGCCGGGGGCATTAAAAACCCCTTTGGGGCTTCCCTGGTGGCGCAGTGGTTGACAGTCCGCCTGCTGATGCAGGGGACGCGGGTTCATGCCCCGGTCCGGGAGGATCCCACATGCCGCGGAGCGGCTGGTCCCGTGAGCCATGGCCACTGAGCCTGCGCGTCCGGAGCCTGTGCTCCACAACGGGAGAAGCCGCAACAGTGAGAGGCCCGCGTACCGCAAAAAAAAAAAAAAAAAAAACCCTTTGGTTGGTGGAGTAGGAGGCCAGCATCTCTCCCCCCAGGGAGAATGTGCTAGCTTGAGTGCCCTCCTGTGATAATTTCATACAACCCCGAGCTCGAGCAGGCTCAGACCACGGCCTAAAGACCTACAGCCAGCCTCCCCAGCAGAGGCAAGGGAGAGGCGGCTTCTCATGGCAGGACACACATTCAGGGCAACACCTCCAGGAAGCCAACCTTGACTCCCCTCTGCTGCAAGACAAGGGACTTCCCAGGGCTCCTGGAGCACCCGGGCACATCGCCCGCCATTCTTGCTCTCAATACACCCTATGGCTACCTTAATGCCATTTGGAGCAAGATGGGTATAAAAGCTAACATCCCACTGAATTGTAATTGCCTATTCACTTGTGTTTGCCATTGCACACACAGAACTTGGCGAGGTGCCTGCCCATCATTAGGGCTGAAATAATAAATGTCGCAGATCCAGTAATAACAATAATAATGGCCAACACAACTGCGGGCTCTGGGCCAGCGCAGGCGGACTCTTTACCTGCCTGAGCCCAAAAATGCTGCTACTCTGTGCCCTGGTTGCATGTGATGACCCATTTAGATGGGTTAAATTCCTCATCCAGAGTCAGTTCACTGTCCAGGGACAGAGGCTGTAGGTCCCAACACCCTCCACCCAGCACTGCGGTGAGCTCAACACAGGGTGGGAGGGGTGAGGGAAGGGGGATTTCATCCGTGTATCAGTGCAGGAGGCCCAGGAGGCCTGAGAACCGGCCCAGCGTGGCCTGGAGAGGTCATGCCCCCGCCCCACCGCAGCTGTCCTTTAAAAGGTATAATACTGAGCGGACATGACAAGAATTCTAGCACTCTCTCGAGGAGCCCTGGAAACCTCCTGGGCCTGGAAAGTGGGAACAGCGCCAGAGGACGCAATGAAGACAGGAGCTCAGAGATGGGTGGAGGTGGGACCTCATGAGACATTACCCGGTGCGGCTCCTGGAAGGAAGGGCAAGCCAGCCCCCCGCTCTGTGGCTGTCCCCTGCCCTGGGAGGCATCTGGAAGCATCTGGTCGTGGTGTGAACAAATCGTTCCGGCCCCGAGGTATGTTTGACGGACTGATTAAGTTTCATTAAGCGTCTTTAAACAATTAATGCCTGCAAGACCACTGGAAATCATGATTAAGTCTAAACTAAAGGCCACTTTGAAATTTCACTTTCAGGCCTAGATTAGTTACAGACAATTCTATTTGACTGGACTGAACTGGCGTTTAAATGTAAATGTAAGCGGGAACCAGGACATCCGGAGCTGTGGATGATGACTGACTCAGGGTCAGAAGTGGAGGGTGTGTGTGTCCAGTGGGTGTCGGCCTTTCTTAGTTTGTGCTAGGCTGCACGTTTGCCAGCATGCTCTGTCTGCTCAATTCCCTCCCCCACCCACCCATCCCTACACACTGAGTTTGGGTTGCTGTACTGCATTTCTCTGGCCACTATGATAGGTCCAGAGATGAGCATGTAATCCCAGCTGAGCCAATAGATGCCATAGAATTTTTACAGTGCCTACTGGGAGAGAGGCCTAGGGGAAGGTGAGACCGGAGCAACAGCAGCCATCTTGCCACCATGAGGATGCAGCCAACGAGAAAACAGAAAAGGAGCAGAGCCAATGCAGGAAAGGAAGAGAGTGGGCCTGGGGAGTCTGTCTGAACCCCTGGATGGAGGCCTCCTTCCCACCTGGGTGGTTGGGTTCTCTGCCACTAGCAACTGACAAAGATGTCCCAACCAGGACTCCACTGATGTAAGCCACCCCCTCCCCACCCCTAGAGGTAAAGACCAGAGATGCGTCTCTTGGACTTTTAAAGGAGCTTTCCAGCAATTTGCTCTGAGATTATTTTGATGTGTTTCACACCCTTCTTGAGATGCAAACAGACCCAGCACTGGGGCGCCCACCCAAGCTTTGCTTTGCGGGAGGGAATTCAAAGGGCACTGGGGCTGAACGAGTCCCCCCAGCTGGTTTCTCTCCTTCACATACATGGACCAGGGCCCGGACTAGGGCGAGGCAAGTAAGGCATTGCACAACCATGCAAGTGAGCCCCTCCTTAAATTCACGACCCAGGAGCCTCACTTACCTTCCAAGTTCCAGCCTGGTGTGGACGATGCCTCGTCAGAGCAGCGTGGGGTCGTGGGCCGTTAGTGGGCCCTGGGACCGGTTGATCCCGAGTTCTAACCCTGAGCTGCCCACACTGGCTGGCCCCAGGCAGGCCTCTCAGGGCTGTGCTTTTCTCATCTACGTGGTGACAGGGGCCTCCTTGTATAATTCTTCTGAGGGTGTCTGGCAGTAAGCCAGTTCCAAAGACCACCACACGCCTGCATCTGGTCAGCCTGAACCTTCCTCGCAGCAAATGAAGCTATTCTGAGGCCAGGGCAGAGCCAGGGGGTGCCTGCTGTCTGCTCACCGGTGACCTCGGCAAGACCCAACGTGCATTTTTCTCTGTGCCTCCTTGCGATACCTGCGCTGGGAAGAGCATTCCTGCACCAAACAAAATGAACATCCTCTGCTGAGGCTCCCTGGGACACAGCCGCCCCTGAGGTCCGTCCAGGCTGGCGAGACAGGGCTGCGACTCCCCGCCTGACCTCTGGGTCACAGAGGTGTCCTCCTTTACCCCTGGGGCCGAGTGCCACACGGCACCAGCAGGAGCCCATCTCACCCCCTGACTGCTTGCTGAGCAGCAGCTAATGAATCCCTGAGCAACGTGTCACATGCCCTACGGTCCCCGGGGAAACAGAGAGACAACCTGAAACCCAAAGTGTGATCTGTGGTCAGTCCGCAGGACGCAGGCGGCACAACGCGGAGAACGGCTCAGCCCCTGCTGGCAAGGAGGCACCCTAACCCTCCACGAGACGGAAGGACTCAGGCACCCTCAGCTCCCTCCTTCCTGCGGCCTCCAGCCTAGAGCAGGTCCTGACGTGGACAGAGGAGAACGGACAGAAGGCTCCGATGGAGAAATCCGAGTTTTCCTAAGTCTCTCTCATCCCTGCCACCTGCCCGGGGTGTTGGTGGGCACGCCCCAGCTCTGTCCTCATCAGCATTGCCCCCCATGCTGTGAGGTCTTCACTGCGTGCCCACGGCCATCCTGGGGAGCACAAGGAACCAGTCCTGACCAGCCCCCTGGCCCACAGCCCAGCCCTGCCACGGCCGGGAGCGCTTCCTTCTCCACGCCCAGCCTCTCCCTCCTCTTACAAGTGACAACGGGACCATCAACTCGTCAGACTGTGTGATCACACATGCACAGCCCTTAGCAGGGTGCTGGCATGGAGCAAGTCCTCTGCAGATTCTAGCAGCTGTGTGTTAGGCTGTCTGTGAGGGGTCACGGACTCCGCCATCATGCAGCTCAAAAGGGCACTTCCAGGGAGAATCAGCTGAAGGCTGAGGGTGATACTGTGCTCCGTCATAGAATGTGTCATAGAATGCGGAGGAGAAGGCTGAGCGCGGCTACAGGGGGTCGGGCACACGGGAGGGGGCTTAAAGCACACGGAGGATGCGGGGTGACCTTGCCCAGGGGCAGACAGAGAGTCCCAAGCTGGGGTGACAATGGTATACGCAGGGGCCGTGGCCAGAGCAGCCAGAGGAAAGGTAGGGGACGTTCTGCCCCAGAGTTCCTGCTCTAAAAGGCCATAGGATCCCCAGGGCTGGAGGAGCGGGACCATAGCTGAGGGTCCAGTAGGGTGAACAGTCTGTCAGCATTCAAACGCAGGGCTACGGGGTGAAGGACCAACTGCAGAAGCCACAGGAGTGCAAAATGCTGGGAGTTCCTGAGCCCATCCATCACCAAATACCAACCTCCCTGCCAGACACAAGGCATAAAATGACCATAAAATGGAGGGGCTGGGGCTTCCCTGGTGGCGCAGTGGTTGGGAGTCCACCTGCCGAGGAAAGGGACACGGGTTCGTGCCCCGGTCCGGGAGGATCCCACATGCCGCAGAGCGGCTGGGCCCGTGAGCCATGGCCGCTGAGCCTGCGTGTCCGGAGCCTGTGCTCCGCAACGGGAGAGGCCACAACAGTGAGAGGCCCGCGTACAGGAAAAAAAAAAAAAATGGAGGGCTGGCTGCAGGGGTCAGCCCCCCATCACCAGGTTCCAGCCCAAAGCCTTCCACGCCCCAAGTACTATTGGTGCAGAGATTCTCACCTCAGCACTTATTGATGTTTTGGGGAATAAACCTTTGTTATGAGGGTCTGTCCTGTGGGTTGTGGGATGTCTAGCAACATCTCTCCCCTCTCCCCACACCCCCCGATGCCTCCTCCCCATGGCGACAACCAGAATGTCTCCAGACATTAAGAAATGTCCCTGGGGCTTCCCTGGTGGCGCAGTGGTTGAGAGTCCGCCTGCCGATGCAGGGGACACAGGTTCGTGCCCCAGTCCGGGAAGATCCCACATGCTGCAGAGCGGCTGGGCCCGTGAGCCATGGCCGCTGAGCCTGCGCGTCCGGAGCCTGTGCTCCGCAACGGGAGAGGCCACAGCAGTGAGAGGCCCGCGTACCGCAAAAAAAAAAAAAAAAAAAAGGTGTCCGTTAGGAGACAAAACAGCCCCTGGTGGAAAACCACTGGATTAGTGAGAGGAAAAGTTAAAGGCTCCCTTTCAAAAGACATAGAGAAAAAATAACGAATGCTCTTTCATTCTTTCCACAGGCATTTATTAGGCAGTTATATTGCGCTGGGCACTGGTGACACGTGGAGTTCACAGCCTGAGAACATTCATGTACGGTAGAAGAGGCACTCAGATGTGCCTAGATGTTTAGTTCTTTAAATATTGCTCCAAATCTATTAACCTCTTAAATATGAAATGCAATCTTTAGGAGCCAGCGTGTCATCTCCTCCTTGAAATCTTGCCCAAGCCCCAAGCTGGGGGCCCAGTACCCCTCCTCCATGTACCCCCAGCAGCTGTGCCTGCTGTGCCTTCTCTGCAGGACACTGAGTCTTCTTTTTTTTTATAATTTTTACTGGGTGGGGTTATAGTTGATTGACAATGTTGTGTTAGTTTCAGGGTACAGCAAAGTGAATCAGTCACACATATACATATATCCACGCTTTTTTAGATTCTTTTCCCATATAGGTCATTACAGAGTATTGAGTAGAGTTCCCTGTGCTGTACAGTAGGTCCTTATTAGTTATCTATTTCATATATAGTAGTGTGTATATGTCAGTCCCAATCTTCCAACTTATCCCTCCCCGACCTTTCCCCACTGCTGACCATAAGTTTGTTTTTTACATCTGTGACTCTATCTCTGTTTTGTAAATAAGTTCATTTGCACCGTTTTTCGATTCCACATATAAGTGATATCACATGATATTTGTCTTTCTCTGTCTGACTTACTTCACTCAGTATGACAATCTCTAAGGACACTGAGTCTTTATTCTCCACACACACCCCGTTTGTGTGCTCTTTCAGGTTAAATAAATCTTCCCTGATCTCTTTTTCACTTTGCTGTTTTATATAAACTGTTGGCATTAAATGGAAATTTAATAAGAACTCAATTATACATCTTGAGGCTGCAGGAAGGAGAATAAAGAACCATCTCTTCATGAGCTTACCTCATAGACCCAACTCTGTCCAAACTAGACCTTGGTCCTGTTCATTCAGGGAGGGCAGAGCTAGAACACAGAGAGACAGTCTCCACAGCCATCCATCATCGATCACCCCTCACTGGAGAAGGGCGTGCCAGCCAGGGTGCCTCAGGTGGTCGAGGTTGTAGAGCCTGGAGCAGGGGTCCCAGAAGACTGAGGCTGCAGAGAGATGCCATATGCAAACCGGCAGGAGGGCTCACAGAATGACCAGACATGGATGGGACCAACCACCCAAGTCTGTAAAGCTCCTCCTCTAGCTCCCACACCCTGCCTGTGGGCTGGGGGAGTGAAGGGTGGTGGGGTGGAGAGGGATGGCCTGTAACTACATCTGGCTTGGAGGGACCCTTGGATCTGGGAGGCACCACTGGTCTCCCTTCTCCGGATGGGGGAATAGGCTCTGCAAGGCTGAGTTCCTCACTCTTGGAACGCAGCTCTCCCAGGTCTTGTGTTTCTGCACCTCTCAGAGAGGCACCTACAGCTTTGGTTCCAGACTATCTTTTCACGGGTGTTTAAATAGCAAGGAGACCGGGGAGATCATCTCCCTCCAGGACAGAAGCAGGTCTCTTTGCATCAGTATTGTAAAGATAACGTCTCCCTCCAGGGCAAAAGCCAAGCAGGTTTGCCTGTAGACCATTCAAAAAGATCAGGGTTCCTGAAGTTGGAGTCCGCAGCTGTGAGGTGAACGTCCTGCACACAGCATCTAGGCCACCTGGCATCACACGTGGGGTTGTGGGACAAACAGTGACCAGGGAGACCAGTGAAGCGGGTCCTGCCTGCCAGGCAGTGAGTAATGACAGCCTTTGTCTCTGTGCCGGGGGCCTCACGTCTCCTGCCAGCATCCATGAAAGGGCGGCGGGCTGCTCGCAAGTAGGGAAAAATATTAGACCACCCACAGTCATTGGCGAGTGACACGGGTCTGAGGTCACACAGTCAAGAAATAAGCAGCAGGCGACGCTCCTACACTGTTAGTGGGGATGTAAGTTGGTGCAGCCACTACGGGAAACAGCATGGATGTTCCTCAGGAAACTAAAAGTAGAGTTAGCATATGATCCAGCAATGCCACTCCTGGGCATATATCCGGACAAAACTATAATTCAAGAAGATACGTGCCCCACTATGTTCACTGCAGCACTCTTCACAACAGCCAAGACCTGGAAGCAACGTAAACGTCCACAGACAAATGAATGTGTAAAGAAGGTGTGGTACATATATACAATGGAATATTACTCAGCCATAAAACAGAATGAAATAATGCCATTTGCAGCAACATGGATGGACCTGGAGATGAAGTAAGTCAGACAGAGAAAGACAAATACCATATGATATCACTTATATGTGGACCCTAAATATGACGTAAATGAACTTATCTATGAAACAGAAACAGACTCACCGACATAGAGAACAAACGTGTGGTTGCCAAGGGGGAGGTGGGGTGGGGGAGGGAAGGACTGGGAGTTTGGGGTCAGCAGATGCAAACTATTATATACAGCTTGCATAAACAGCAAAGACATAGTGTAGAGCACAGGGAACCATATTCCACATCCTGAGATAAACCATAATGGAAAAGAATGTAAGGAAGAACGCATATATACACACATGCGTACATGTGAAACTGAGTCACTTTGCTGTACAGCAGAAATTAACACAACATTGGAAATCAACTCTACTCCAATTGCAAAAAGGAAAAGAAAGAGCATCAAGCTAGGATTCCATCTCAGCTCACAAGTGTCCCCCAGTCTGAAAGCCCCCCCCTCCCCAGCCCTGTCCCTTGGGCTCTTGGGTGCACAAGCCAGGGACATCTGGGCTCCAGGAAATGGAGCCCCGACCTCTGCTGTGAAAGCCAGAACCCTGGAGGGCCCCAGGAGCCCCAAACTCTGAGGGGTGGTCCGCACAGGGCCTACCACCTGGCTCCGGGCCCTTCTTGGTAGCAAGCACAGTGGGGACTTTGTTCTGTCTTCTGCTGGGTCCCCAGTACCTAGAAGAGCACCTGGCACCCAGCAGGTGCTCAAAAACTATTGGAGAAAAGAGAGGGAGAGGGAGGAAAGAGAGAGGGGCACCAGGAGTCAAGGCCAGGCGCTCCTGAGGACAAAGATGGGCTTTTCAGCCAAATCCCAGGGTCCGGGAAAGCTCAGCGCGGGGAAAGTGCCACGTGCAGCCCGCTCGCCCCTCTGCCGCGCCCACCTGCACCCCGCTGCCACGCCCACCTGCGCCCCTCTGCCGCGCCCACCTGCACCCCTCTGCCACACCCACCTGCGCCCCTCTGCCATGCCCACCTGCGTCCCTCTGCCGTGCCCACCTGCACCCCTCTGCCGTGCCCACCTGCCAGCCCCCCTACAGGTGCTCACACCCTCGGTGCCCGCATGGCAACACCCAGGGAAAACGTGGCGTGTGAGCGAGTGATTGAAGGAAGGACCAGCCAGCGTGGCCTCGCTGAGAGCCTGCAGGTGCAGGGCCCTGATGATGCTTTCATGACCTGGAAGCAGCCGTGGGCCCCGGGACTCTCCATGTCGCTGCACAGAGAGGACACACATATAGAGAGTGTCCAGGATGCTTGGACACTTAAAGAACACCTGTCGAGTGAGGAAGCTCAGAGAACTGAGGTAACTTGCCCAAGACCCAGCTTCTAGAAAGTGGGGGAGGCAGGACGCGGCCACCAGGGCTCCTGGCTGCCCCAAGCTGCTCCTCAAAGGGTTGAGGGCCCCAGAACGCATCCTGGCCCTGGGGGGGGCTCTGCCCCTCATGCCACCTCCCACCCTGAGCAGGACAGCCTCTGGGCTGGTGGCCTGCGAGCTGCAGAATAAATGGATCCTCCAGCAGCTGCCTCTAGGCGGGCCATTGCGTTGCAGAGGCCACGTCCTGCTGCGTCTTGGGCCCTAACGTCACCTTATTAAGCTTTTCGGCTGGCGTGAAATGTTATTCACATCCAGTCTCCGCTCGCAGGGCCTGCACCCCACACGGCACATGTGCTGAATAATTAAAAGGAGAACAAGTTCCCCAGCAGAACTGTGTGACCTTCTCCAGGAAGACACAGCCCCGGGGGCTGTTAGCTTCTGACCAAGGGTCTAAATGACCCGACAGCCGGGCCACCTCTGCTCGCCCAGCCCCCCTTTCAGAGCAGCTGGGGGCAGCCTGCAGGGGACGTGGATGATGCCCCACTCTGCCCCAGGTGAGGCTTGGTTTCCGGAAAACACGGTTTTTCCAGGGATTGTGTTTTCATTGCAATGCTATCTGATGGGTTCGGTTTGGGGGTTCAGAAAGATAAAGATTTTTTTAAGCAAACTGTCAGGCTTCCTGCCTGCCTCTGTCCTTGTAGAGCAGTAGAGGCCCCGGCCAGCTCTCTGTCCCCTGTCTTGTCCTCTGGTCCGGCGACGGAGTTTCCTTGGCTTTTGTCTGCTCCGGCAGGCCAGCCCACTGTCTGGGCCCCAAACCTGAGGGCTTGCCCGGCAGTGTGTGTGTGTGTGTGTGTGCGTGTGTGTGTGCATGTGTGTGTGCGTGTGCGCTCTGATCTGGGACCAGAAGCGACAGGCAGGGGACTCCCCTCCCCGACATACATACATGCTGGTGCTCTGCAGCCTCTGGGGTCCACAGGTAAGCCAGGTGAGGCCTTGGGAATCCCACAGCCCTGGGACTCACAGGTCACCCAGGTATACGTCAGGAGCACATTGTCCTTTGAGTTTTGGTCAGAATGGACCCCAGTACATCTCTCATGCCTGTGGGGTGTCCTGTGTCCTCCCAAGATTCCTGCAAGTCCCTGAGGTTTCCATCTTCAGACTCCCACCTGCTCGAGTTCCGGTTTCCACCGAGTTCTCCAACTCACTCTCTCCCTCATCTCTTGTGTTTCTTGTCTCTGGGATGCAGCTTTCATGATTTTCACACCACCCCCGTGCTCCCACACACCAGGCATCTCAGTGCATCAGTCCTTCCTTCCGAGGGCTTTCCCGGCTCCAAGGGGACCCGTAGAACCAGCCAGACTGGAGCAGCAGACATCCTTTGGCCGTCCAGCCACTTCTCAAAGGCTGGGCTTTCTGGAGGATCCTCCTGGGTCATGAAGCAATTGAAAGCACCCATGATCAGTCAGATTGGATCAAGAAAGTTCCCAGAACAAAGTAGGACTCAAGGGTTTAGCTTTGGAGGCCCACGTAGCAAGCACTGGGGTAGGAAGTTCCTCCCAGCACCTGAACCTACATCGCTGTGCAAGAAAAATGCCAGTGTGATCATCAAGTGTTTTAATGAGCTGGGTGAGGCCCTGGACCAGCTCTGTCCACGGAGGACCCTGGAGATGGCACTGCCCTTGGACATGAGCTGCCTGGCACTCAGCTCCCTGCAGACTGGAGCATGCCAAGCAGATCGCAGGGGCTAAGACGCTGGTGCCCAGACTCCCTGGGCCCAGTGAGGACCCCTAGCGCTCAGCCCTTTCCAGGCCTCTAGGAAGGATCCCAGCCAGGTCAGCTCAGACAGGTGATAACACCGTGGGCTTGAGGGTGCGTGAGTGGGCAGCCGTTACCTTGTACCCGGGAGACACATTGGAGTATCTGGAAGCAAAGGGGGCCACCCTGCGGCCATTCACGTGCTCCCTTCCTCCCACGGGGGGTCCTGCTTTGGGGGAGACCCTCTTGGAGGAGACCCTTTCTGACACCGAGGTGCCTGGCGCCCGGGAGGGCAGCCACAGCCCTGCCAGCCCCGCCCCCCCCCCCCACCTACCTGTCTCTTTCATGAGTGAGGGGCTCCCGGGCTCCTGCACCATCATGGATGGCCCAGTTGCCTCCATTCCATCACCCGGGCGGTGGAAGGCCTCTGCGTGATCTGGTTCTTTCTACAGGCCAGAGAAATTTACCTGACTAATTTACCATGGCATAAAGGTTGGGGGAGACGCAGCATCCTGGGGTCCTCTCCCAACCACGGCCACTTAGCAGCATTCCAGGGAGCCATCAGCTCTTAGCCAGGCTGCGGGGTGAGGGAATCCTCTCCCTGGAGCCCACCTCCCACTCCCCATTTGTCTCTAGTAGACTTCCTCCTAAAGCAAATTTAATGTTGGAAATTAATTCCCGTGTGCTGTCGAAGCAGTTATGTAAGCAGCTTACTTTTAAAGACCTGGGCCAGAGAAGGGACCCTGGGAGGCACTTACATAAGCTCAGAGATAACGAGCTGCTGTGATGAACGGCCCCAAGCCTGCTCCAGGCCTCCCAGCGCAGCTGTCGGAAGGCAGAGCCCGGCGCGCAGCACAGGGCAAGCCGGAGCGGGGCCACGCAGGGCCCACCTGGCTCCTGCCGCCATTTGTAGCCCCTGTAGAAGTGCGGGGCCAGAAACAGAGGCAAAACAGGGGATGTTCATAAACCAGGCTTTTCACGTGCCTTCCAGGAAGCGGCCAGCAGGGGAACCTCTGCAGGGAGCTCCAGGACTTAGGAGCAGCCTTCTCTGCTCTCTGCCCCCGCCTGCCCTCACAGGTCCAGCCCCTCTGCTGTCTGTAAACCTGCTCTTCCACAGCAGGGGATTTCCTGCAGCGCCTTTTAATCTCATAAGGGAATTTCCTTCCCAGTACTTTGTACGCCTATAACTCAAGCTTACCCCTGATTTTTTCTGGGTCAGACTAAACAGAACTTCTCAGAAACACTTCCCGCACACAGCAGGCACACATAAAAATGGTTACTGAAAAAAGAGAAGCAAATGACCATTGCATGTACATTCAACCTCCCTAGTAATCCAAGAAATGGAAATTAAAATGTGATTCCTTTTCACCTTTCAAATTGGTCAAAATTTTTAGTAAATTAGAAAGATACTATTCCAGGCCAATAAAGAAAGAGTGAAACAGACACTCAGAGACACTGAGGATGGGAATGTAAACTGGCATAACCATCTGGAAAACAATCTGTCACTTTGCATCTATCAGCCAGGCGAGGCCAGGGTGTGCTACAGAAAAAAACAGCCAGAATGGCTCGTAGGAAAGTTTTGATCCTTTATTATACCACATGTCTGGAGGAGTATGGGTGTTATGCTGGGGGAGAGGGTGGTCTGCAGGCCATAGTGTTCCTCACTCCAAGGCCCACGTCGACAAAGCAGGAAACACCTAGAATGTGCCAACCTCTGTGCAGAGGAAAAGGAATATGGCAAAGCAAGAACTGCCTCTAAACTTCTGCCCTGTGGTGACACACATCCCTCACCCCTACTCATATTTCATTGGCCAAAGCAAGTCATGTGCTTTGACTTCTAACACAGCTGTAAGATGGCTGGCTGGACAGATAGATAGATAGATAGATAGATAGATAGATAGATAGGTAGATGCATAGATGGGTGGATGGATAGATGGATGGATGCATAGGTGCATAGATAAATAGATATAGATACATAGATACAGAGATGGGTAGATGGATGGGTGGATGGATGGATAGATAGATAGATAGATAGGTAGATGCATAGATGGGTGGATGGATAGATGGTTTCGTGCATAGATAAATAGATGTGGTTACATAGATACAGAGATGGGTAGGTGGATGGGTGGATGGATGGATAGATAGATAGGCAGACAGATAGATAATTGGGTACATAGATTATGTTCCCTGAGAGGAGCATGGATTTTGGTCTGTTTTCTTATGGCAATAGTGTTTAAGTTTTGAACATCACTCGGCATACAGTACATTTTTTGGAAGGAAAAGATAGATGGATGGACGGAGGAGAGGTGAAAGAAAGAGGAATAACAAAAGCAAAGGTTAAGGCAGGACTAAGAGAAAACCTATAAATGGGAGAATGGTTCGGAGGAAAGGCATCTAACCTCCTCACGACGGGATGGTGGTGGGAGAGAAGGCTAGTTTTTAACCGAAACCCAGTTGTGTCCCCAAAGTATGTATTTGGAACACTTTGATCTTTGTTTTGTAACTTTAGTTCCAGAGAAGGACCAAAAGACTCCAGAGAATCTCTCTCTGTCCCCCTCCCTCCCTTTCTTTCTTCCAGCTTCACAAAAACACAGTGACTACCAACTCTATCCAATACCATACCAGGCACTGAGGACACAGACATACTTCCACCCATCAAGATGCCCACAGGTTTGTGGAAGAGAGAAACAAGTAAAGAGGTCTTTGTGGCACCGCAGGGTAAGCACGATGACAGAGGTAAATCCATGTTGGGACCAAGAGAACCAGCATCTGATAGCCCCGGAAGACCGGGGAAGGCTCCCCAAGAAAGGCTAGCCTAGTTCGGGTGGTACCTCAACTAGGTCCTGAAAGATGACGAAGAGTTGGCCAGGTAAACACTGGGGCAGGAGCTCACAGGACAGGAGTCTTAAGGAGGGAAATCTTAGGAATTTATTAGTCAGGATAGACCAGCCGCTGTAACAACAACCTCAACATTTTAGTGGCTTCACAAAACTCCAAGTTATCTCTTCATCAGGCAGCAATCCAAGATGACGCCCCTGGTCAGGTGATGCCCTGGTTGACTCTCTCCCAAGAGGCCCAGGCTCCTTCCAGCTTCTAGGTCCTTGCAGTCACTCTCCACTAATTGGAGAGTTCTCGTTCTCGGTTTTTCACACCAATTAACCAGCTTGTGCCACAGAAATCAAAGAGGTGAGGCAAAGACTGAGAGGGAAAGTAGGTGAGCAGCTGAAGTTCCGCCATAGGCCTTTCCTAGAAGCTTATCCGTTCGTCCATTGCATGCAGAACATACACGCATGCACACTGGCACATGTGTGCAAATGCACTCACGCATGCACAGGTGGGCCCAGTCTTCCATCCCAGGGGTAAGAAAGTTGGCTGTGCACTGGGGAACCCCACCTGCCTTCTCACCAGCCACCTGCTGGCCTGGGCCCCGCTCTCTGGCCCCCAGTCCTTGAAGGACAAGCATCCGCCCTTCCTCTAATGGGCCTGTGCCTCGTGCGGGACCAGGAGCTAGTGGGTTTGGCCAGGCACAAGGGCGGCTTCAGCTGCGGTTCTGAGCTGCCTGCTAAGGTCCTGCGAGGGTTGGCTGGGGAAAGGGAGGGACAAGCAGCAGGAAGGAAGCCAAGTGGAGTCCCACTCAAAAGGCAGCAAGGAATTTCCCGCGCGGCCCACAGCCCCGCCTCCCCACAGGTGGGCTCGCCTCCTGCCTGGAGGGGGCTTCCGGCATGTGGACATCCTAGTCTCCGTCCCTCTGGCCCTGCACACGCCCATCTGCGGCTGCCCCTCCCCTGGCCCCTCGCCACCCTCCTTCTCTGGGCTCCGACGGAACAAAGGGAGCTGACAGTGGGAACCCCGGGCTCCAGCCACGTGAGAGGCGGTGGGCATCCACCGACAGCTGGAGCCTCTCTCAGGAGCACCGACCCCGGGGAAAGGATCCAAGCGTCCTCCCCTCCACAGCCCACTTCCCGAGGCGTGGGTGCTGTTCGGGCCCCGAGGAGGACAGGAAGGTCCCTGAGAGGCAGAAAAGCCCAGTGGTTGGTTCTGGCTTCCTGGCCCCAGTGCCCCACCTGCTCTGCTGGGCTTTGGGCAATGTATTCATGCTCAGTGCCTCACCTGCAGACTGGATAACACCACTGCCACGGGGTCCCCACGAAGGTGGCGTGGGAGCCCTGCGCGGTGCCTGCCACCGGGGAGGCTCGTAGATCAGTGGGATTGTAGCAGCCCCTCCCCCAGGAAGGAGAAGAGGTGGGCTCGGCGTCGCCAATTCCAGGAGGGCCGTGCACCCCCTTCTCCCTGCAGTGCCGTCCCAGCCAGCTGACCTCATCTCCGGGACGAGGAGGGGTGCCCGCATTCCCAGCGGGAAGCCGGCCGTGGACCTGCCACCAGCCGGGCTCTTCATCCTCACAGAGCCCCCGGGGGGCCCAGCTCTGTGGTCTCAGCAGGGGATGAGACGCTGTCCCCAAACTCAGAATCACAGCCTAGAGGGAGGGACAGATGCCACCTGGGCTGCCGGCAGCTCCTCAGAGCCTCCGGTGGGGGGGGGGGGGCACGCGGGTGGTTCTGGGCAAGTGTGGTGACAACTGCTGGGGTCGTGGTCTGCCCAGCCCCTTGCCTGACCCTCCGCAGCTGACCCATGAGGCCAGTCCCAAGGCAGGCTGGCTCTTCTACCCCCAGTCCCCAAATCCACAGACACTGTTTCCTCAGGACCAGAGCTGCTCACCCCAACTCCCAGGGAAGAGAGTGGAGGAGGCTAGATTCTGCACGACCTCTGGCTTCTGCACGAGGGCTCCGGTCCTGCTGGGCCCCCTAGAGCCGGCGGTCGGTCCCTCCAGAGCAGCTCCCATCACCCTCGGCCTCCCTGATTCCACAGATGCAGAGCCGGTGGAGAGGGGCCACAGCTGCTCTCGACACGGAAGCTCTGCTGGGCACACGGCGCGTGCAAAAGATCAAGCCCCCTCCTGGATGAGGAGTGGCCACTCCACAGAGAAGGCAGCCCTTCCCATGCTCATGGTCACGCACCCTGGGGCCAGCACCCCATCCCCATGCGGTCCTGGGCACAGTGCATCCACATTCACTGTCCCACCCTGGGAGACAGGAGACCTGGGACAGGCCAGGACCACTGCCCCAGGCCCAATAATTGTCCAGGGCTGGCCACAACCCAGCAAGGCCCATCAGATCCTTCCACGAGATCTGCTTCCTCAGCTCTGCCAGAGGAAACCTCTCCTCCCTGTGAGAGATTTCCCACAACTGGGAGGGAGGTTCCCCCAGGACTGGGTGGGGCTGAGACGTGGAGAAGGTCAGAGCCCTGGATCCAGCTGTGCAGGCAGCTGGATGAGCAGGGATTCCCAGCACCTGGGTCCCATTGTGTGTGTGTGTGTGTGTGTGTGTGTGTGTGTGTGTCTCTGTGTATGACCGCCTGTCTGTGTGAGCACGTGTGATTTTGTGTGTGTGTGCCCGTGTATCCGTGTGTGTGCACATAAGTTCTTTCTTTTCTCCTTCTGTCTATTTAATTTTGCACAAGCTGCTTTGATGCTTTCAACTGAAAAAATCCCAGCCAACCCACACATGAAGCAAAAAGCCTACCTTCCAAGAACTTCCAGTGCTGAAGACGAGGCCTGATGCTGACGCACCTGGAATTCTGAGAAACCAGAGGTCAGAGGGAGCCTCTCAACTCTGCTTCTGGCTCAGCCCCTCCCTGGACCTCTCTCAACCCCCAGCCAGAGCTGAGTAGCTGAGTTTAGAACTTTCTGTCTGAGATTCAGCTCCAATAGCCAGCTTGAGACATACACACACACACAGGCACACAGTCACATTCAGACACACACACACACCTGTGAGGCTCTAGAGACCTGGGCAGGGGTGTCCACCACCTGGGCATCATTCCACCTGCCTGGCTGGACAGGGGCCTTGAGGCCACTTCCAGGAAGGCCAAGTCTGCACGAGGAAACCCACATTTTCCTCCCAACACTGGCCCGAGCACTCAGGCAAAGGCTTCCCCCGCACAGAAGGGACCTCAGCATCACGCCTGACACCCCATTTTCCTCCCTCCCTCCACCCACCTGCCAGCTCCAGGCCCCGCAGGAGTGACACTGGTAACAACTAGACACACGGGCAGAAACCCACACGAAGACTCTGACACACACGTGTGTGCATTCCGGGGAAGAACTGAAATCCCTGCTCCTGTCACCATGGCAACCCAACTCTGAGCTGAGGCAAGAGCTTTAATTGGAAGTGCTTATTTGGCTGAAACCCCAGGAATAATCAACAGGAGATTAGGAACATTAAAAACAGGCAGGAGCCACAGAGCATCTTGGAGGAGATGGTGACAGAAAGGACAGTCCCTCTGAAAACTCTATTGACGGGAGTAAGAACCGTCTTTATCGTCTGCTGAGCGATGGTGTGACACCAGGCCTGGGCTGAGCACTTCACTGAATCCTTCCAACAACACTTCCGTCATTTCTCCCATTTTACAGGTGGGGAAACTGAGGCTTGCAGAGGTTAAGGAGGTGGCCCAAGTCCACACGGGATTTAAAGCCTCCTGGAATGACTCCAAAGTCCACCATGCCCTTAAGCAGTGTGCCGGGCCTCGTGTCTCCACCAGTGTCAGGTCCCAGGACCTGCAGCTCAGGCACGACAGCTGATCTCCCAGGGCACGCCGGCCGCCAAAGCCCACAGCTCAGCTGTCCTGGGCTGGGTTGACGTCCAGGACACCAACCAACGCCTGCATCCCGGTTGCCGCTGGCTGCCTGCCTCTGCCCCCGCCCCGCACTCCGCTCCCAGCCACCGGCGTCCACCCTCCAGCCTGCCGTGGGCCTGATGACCCCTGGTGGCAGCTAGGGGGCACTGCACTGAGATGCGGGCCTCCTCCCAGACCCCAAAGAGGGAAGAAGGTGCTGGTCCCAGGGGCTCCCTTAGGAAAGCCTCCTGGGAAGGTGCCAGAGTGGGGCAGGATGGGGGCAGCTTAGCCAGCACCTAGCACCTTTTTCAGGAGATCAGGAGTGAAGAGAGAAACCAACTAGCACCCCAGCCTCTGCCAGACACTGAGATGCTGCCTTGTCCACCGGTAAGGGGGCTGTGGCCTGTGGTCCTTCCCACAGTGCAGCAAATGCTTCTGCAGGCACAGGACCCCAGGCTGGACCCCAGGCAGGGTCAGAGATGTGGAAGTGCCCCACCATCCCACCCCAAGCCCTGGGGCCAGTGATGACTACAGGCAGGGACCCCAGACCCCGAGCACTGTCTAAAGCAGAGTTGGCACTGGTGCTGCCTAAGGACAGGCTCCCGGAAGCCACCCTCACACCAAGCGCCCAGAACTCCAGTTTGCTCTGCAGCATGATTTCTGCGCACAGACGGTGCTGGCTGCGGCGCTGGGACGCGAACACAGAGCAGCACCCAGCAGACGGGCGCAGACAGAGCCGCCACGGTGGCAGCCGGGAGGAGGGTCCTTTTACCCAAACGTTTATCCACCTGGAAATTGAAATTTCTGTTTCAAAGCCCCTGGCATTTGCTCAGTTGGCATCTATTAAATTTTCCCTGCTTGAACTACTCAAATGTGCAAGTCAGTGTTATTCCAAGTAAGAGGACTTGCAATTCAACAGTGAGGGAGCAGCGTGCAAAGCAAGTACCACTCCACAGGGGAGTCAGACACAGAGGCTGCCAGCCCGTCTCTGCCCATCCTGCAGAGCTGTCCATGGAGAGTTGCGTGGTGCCGACAGCTCCTTGGCGTCCTGTGCCGCAGCGACCTGGGCCAGCAGGGGCTCTCGGGGCCCGGAGGAGACTCTGAAGGGCCCACACCGTGGTCCTGGGACCCAGGCCCCTGCTGCTGGGAGCCATGGGCTCTGGCCTCCTAGGATCCCAGGACCACATCAGCCCCCCATGCAACCCTGCAGAGACTGGAGGCATCTGGGGTTCCCACCTCCCTACCAAAAGTGGGGAACCAAGCCACCCCCACCCGCTTGGCTAGATATGCCTTTGGTGGGCAGCACCCAGGCCGTTGGGTGGGGACCACAGGCTCCCTCTGCCCCTTTTCACATCCCTCACGGAGAAGTCAAGATAGGCTGGCCTGGGTAAGTGGGTGGCCATCCCCTGCCCAGGGCTGAGGGCCACCCAGACGGGAGGGGAGCCACAGAGAGAGAAGACCAAGCAGCTCTGAGGCTCAGACCTGCAAGCAGCCCCTGAGGTCCCAGGCAGAGCCTCCTCTCCAGGAAGCATGGGCACCGAGAGGTGGTTGATGGGGAAAGGGAGGGAGGAGGGAGGGAAAAGGATCCAGGGCTCAGAGCACAGAGTGTGCTAATGGTGTGACTTTGGGCAGGTCTGATCTTCCGTTTCCCCATCTCTTTGATAGGATGGAAGCAGCAGCTTCTCACGGGCTGTTTGAGAACCAGATGGGCTGCTCGCTGTGAGCCCCACGTGGGAGCTGCTCAGTGAGGTTTGTGCGTGGGCCCCCTCCAGGCTCTTCCAGAGACGCTTCTTCCCGCGAGGCTGCCTTGGTGGTCAGCAGGGGGACGGGCTGCCCCTCCCTCTCCACCCAGGACTCGGCTTGACCTCAGCGCCATCTGGCACACCCGCTCCACTTCTGCTCTGGCTGCGTGAGATGGACCCCTGGAATGCCTGCTTGTCCCCCGGGGTTTTTCTCCTACCGGCTCCTTCCTCCAGACTTGGGGACACAGTTCTGCTCATCCTGGGGGATCTTGAGCCTGTGGGGATGGGGTGAACGAAAGAGAACAGTCTCCCAGGGCCCAGGGGAGCTAGCCAGAGAGCATGAGTGGGTGGGAGGACCCTTGCAAAGGTCCCCATGTGGGTTCCAGGGCTGCACCATTGAATCGCTCTGAAGGATATTGCAACCATTCAAAGAAGCACAGTCCTCGGAAAAATGGGAGGGGAGGACGGCACTGACCAATCAGGCCACGCTCCCTCTGGGGGTTCTTGATGGGCAGCATCGGGGTGCAGTGCAGGCCGCCTGGTCCCCCCATGTCTGACCCCCAGGGACCTAGCAGGGCCAGATGGCATCAGCAGGACCCCAGACAGAGCTGGAGGTGGCAGTGTCTCGGAGACCCTGGGGCCCCAGCCAGGGAGAGCACTTCTGCTGGGAAACTCAGTGAAAGACAGTGACCAGGCTCCCAGCACACGGCTGAGGGCTCAGAGGCAAAGGCTCCTCCCAAAGGCAACAAGGCTCGCAAACGCTGCTAAGTTTCCCGGAAATGCCAGAAACCTTGCCATGGCGAAAAGGAGCTCAGAGTCTGGATTCGGAGGGGGGTTTCACCCCATGGTGGGAGCACGACTCCCTCTGCGATGGGGGCCGGGTGAGGGCTCTGGGACATCTGCCTGCTCCCCCCACCGTTGGGCTGATTCCTCCCGGGTCCCCCTGGAGTCAGCACAGCCTCTGAGGTTCAGATTCATCAGCAATTGACACTCTGGCTCCAACCACCCCACCCCCCAAACCTAACAGAGCCACAGTCACAGTGTTAACGGGGATAACAGTTGCCATTTACTGAGTGTCTCTGACAGTCCGGGGACTTGGCATGAGGTCACCGATCCTCCACTAAACCCACATAAGCTGGCGCTACTCTAAGTATCATTATCACTATTGTTATTATTATTGACCCCACCTTAGAGATGAGGAAAACAAAGCTGCAGGGATTCTGAATAACCTTTCCTGGAAGCAGCTGGACCGTGATGCCAACTCAGACCCTCCTCTGGCTTTGCCTCGGAGGGAGTCCAGGATGCACCTCCACCCGCAGGCGGGGCCTTTGCTCCTGACCAGCCCCCCAGGATGGAAGGTGGGGGTCACCATGGAGCCCTCCTTGGGACAGGACCCAAGCAGGGAACCACAGTCCTGACCGGCAGGACTCTGGCAGCCAGTCCCTCCTGCCACCCAGGTCCCTCCAGCAGCCTGAAATTCCCACCAGGCCTGGGGCCAACTCCCCGGAGAATCATGCAATGAGAGCCACTGCCGTGCCAGCCAGCCAGGGGGATGGCCTCACCCTAACCTGGGTGACGGACCAGCCAGGGGGATGACCTCACCCTAACCTGGGTGACGGACCAGCCAGGGGGATGGCCTCACCCTAACCTGGGTGACGGACCAGCCAGGGGGATGGCCTCACCCTAACCTGGGTGACAGACCAGCCAGGGGGATGGCCTCACCCTAACCTGGGTGACGGACCAGCCAGGGGGATGACTTCACCCTAACCTGGGTGACGGACCAGCCAGGGGGATGGCCTCACCCTAACCTGGGTGACGGACCAGCCAGAGCCAGTGGGGTGCCCTCAGGCACAGCTGGAGGTACAGCAACCAGTGATCCTCAAGGATTTATTGAGCAGCTGCTGTATGTCAGCACATGTGTCAGGACCCGTGAATGGCCCAGGCACGATCCCTGCCCTCCAGGGGCTCACGGCTCAGTGGACAGGGAAGGAAGGGTGTGAATAAAGGATTCTACAAGGGAATTAGAGCTGCTTTTCAGGACATGAGAGAGAGACTAAGAGAAGGAGAGAAGGAGACAGAGAGAGAGAGGGAGACACAGACACTCGGGGTGAAGGGTGAACTGAGAGATGAGAAGGCCATGCGTCCCACCGGAGCGGATGGGGACAGTCCCCCCAGGGCCACTGTGGCTCCACCGTGGGTGGCTGCTGGGCTCTACTTGGGCCTGGAGCTCCGGGACAGCCCTTCATTTTCTGGGCTGTGGCTACACCCCGCCAGGCCCAGGTTAGAATTTCCCTCCAGCCACGGAGCCCAGATCTCACAGGTTCTAGATTCCTCCTCGGCCCCCACTCTGTGCCTGGAGGGTCCGGTCCCCCTCTGCAATGCCTCCCCGCAGCAGCGCCTCCAGCCAGCCCAGCAGAGGTCCACTCGGCCCTGAAACCAGGCCTGGCCTGCCTCGGACACCACATCTGTCTGTCTGCACTGCAACCTCTCCCTGGCCTCCCCCACCCCAATCTCCAGGAGCGCCCCTCCCCAAACAGCCCCATTAATCTCCAGGAGCGCCCCTCCCTCTTGGGCCAGTCAAGAGTCTAGACTCTTCCAAAACCTAAGTGCACGTTGCTGGGCCTTCACTTCTTTTTTCTTTTTTTTTTTGCGGTACGCGGGCCTTTCACTGTTGTGGCCTCTCCCATTGCGGAGCACAGGCTCCGGACGCGCAGGCTCAGCGGCCATGGCTCACGGGCCCAGCCGCTCCGCAGCATGTGGGATCTTCCCGGACCGGGGCCCGAACCCGTGTCCCCTGCATCGGCAGGCGGACTCTCAACCACTGCGCCACCAGGGAAGCCCTTCACTTCTTCTTGATGGAGAAAAGGACTGCAATGTGACGGGGTTCAGACGCGCTACTCCAAACACAGCACGGTGGCACATTGGACTTGCTCAGGTGAAGGCAGAAGCGGGAAGGACCCTCTGACCTTCCCCTGAAGTGGGTCACAGGTGCCCTTCTGTGACAGGTGCCCTCCCTGCACCCGGAGGATGGCAGCGTCCTTATCCCCGAGGCGAGGGGACGCCGAGAGAGATCTGAACAAACAGCTCCCCGCTTCACTACCTGAGCCCACACTCTTTTGTTCCATCACGTTTCCCCATGACTTTTCACTCTTAATCCAACACAGCATAAAAACACTCAGGCTTCACCGTTTCTTTGAGTCTTCATTTCCTTGTCAAGGCTCCCATGTCACATAAAGCTTATATTAAATAAACCTGTGTGCGTTTCTCTTGTTTGGGTATGGAGAACCTAGAAGGGTGGAAGGAAAAGATATTTTCCCCCCCTACAGGTGCGATCCCACACGGGGGCCGCAGGAAGGGGAGCAGGTGGGCAGCGGGTCCGTACCGCACTCACCTTAGCTCCTGTTCACGGGGACGCTCACTCCAGCCCCACAGGGACTGTCCCCAGCAGAAACTGAGCCAGGGCAGGATGGTTACCTGGTGGGAAGTCAGACTGACACCCTCAAACTTCCTCACTGGCAGCCCCGCCCACTTAGCTGGGATCACAGCGTCTGGGCGGGGCTCACAGCATCTGGTGGAGGGTGGGCTGGGCTCTTGCCCGTTGGAAGCTCATCCCAGGGACTGAATTGCCCATGCAGAGGCTGGACGGCCAAACACGGGGCTCAGGGGAAAGCAGTGGTGAGGTTCACGGCTGGGCAGGCAGCCTCTGTTCAGCTCTGAGCTCCCGACTCTGAAAACACTTAGCTTCACCGCTTCTCTGTGCCCACGTCCCCAGGAGCAGGCGGGAAGCCCAATGCCAGCTGCGAAGCTGCAGCTGGGACATCCCTTCCCCTGGGCAAGGACCCAGCTTCCCTCTGGCCCTGAGGCCAGCACCCAGGTGGGGGGAAGTTGGGGAGGAACCTGGCTCAGTCCCTTTCTCCTAGGAAGTGGTTCTTCCCCTGCAGCCTTTCCTTCCTTCCTTCCTTCACTGATTCATTCATCCGACGAGTATCTCCTGAGCTGTCTGCCTTTGTGGTTGCTGGAACTCCAACCAGCTCCAGACAAGCAGAGCTAAACGTCCTGCCATTTGACAAGTTTCAGGGAGTGTGGGGACTTACCCAGAGCAGTTTTGCTCAGGGAAGAGTAATCCCTCCCTGTTTTCTGCTCCAGGAGACGGTGGGGGCGGGGGGTAGGCATCTGCTGGAAGCACAGCAGATCCAGTTCAGCCAGGAGCCCTGAGGGTGCCTCTGGGAGGAGCTGAGCCCCCAGGGAGGCACGCAGAAGCCCCCCGCCCCTGAAGATTGGAAGGCTTCCCCTTAGGTCTTGAAGCAAATGAGAGAGAGAAGCCCAGGAGAGATCGCCTCACCCCACTACCGCCCAGAGAGTGGCTGTGGCCATCCCGGCTACTCAGCAGGGACCCGCCCCGTCTCAGTCTGTCTGGGCTCTAAAACAAAATACCATAGCCTGGGTGACTTATAAACAGCGGTTCTGGAAGCTGGAAGTTCGAGATCAAGGCGCCAGCCGATCCCGTGTCTGGTGACAGCCCCCTTCCCGCTGTCTCCTCAGTGTGTCCACACATGGTGGGAGGGGGACAGAGCTCTCTGGGACTCTCTTATAAGGGCATTAATTCCATTCATGGGGTCCCACCCTTATGACCTAGTCACCTCCCTAAACCCCACCTCCTCCTGATACCATCCCATTATATGTCAACATGCGAATTTGGGGGGGCACAAACATTCAGACCATAGTGCACCCCACCCCCAGGCTCGGCCTCCCAATGAGAAAGCTGAGGCTCCCCCTTCAGAAGAAGTTCAGCCCAGGAGTGAGATCTCGAACTCCTCAACCAGGGCCCTTGTGCTCCCAGGGGGTCTGGGGTGGCTGGGAATGAGGTTAGCCTGGGTGGGCACGTGCCACGGGGGTACTGAGGGCAGTAACACTGAAAGCATAGCCCCCAGGGACCCAGTGCCTGGAGCTGGGCAAAGACAGGCACTGTGCTGGGCACTTGCCTACAAGCTCTCATTGGCCCCAAAATGAGTCTGCCATACAGGTGCTTTTATTACCCTTATTTTACAAATTGGGGAAGGGGCTCAGAGACATTAAGTAAGTTTTCCAGAGTCACACAGCAAGTACTATCAGCAGTGATGGGGCTGGAACCCAGTATTGGTTCACAAACCGACCCCCCTACATGGAGGGTGAGGAGAGACAGAAGGAAGAGGCCAACACGCCAGATCGGCAGGCGGCAGGTTTAGGGAGCAGGGAACTGATACAAGAGGCTCGTCTTGGGCACCTGCCTGCCTGGATCTTAAAAGGTGGTAGAGAGGCCTTGACGGGGCTCAGATGGTCTTAACAACACCTGACTCTCTCCGGGCTGCGTCCCGGGAGACAGCTCTGGCTGCAGGAGTGGTGGGCCGAGGGCACATTCAAGGGCAGGGAGGGGTGAAGAACCTCTGATGGCCGAGGTCCAGCTCGCAGGTCACTCGGCGGTCACATCCTCTCGATGACCTCCTCCAACACCTGCCCTCCACCATGATGGGCTCTCCCAATCTCACAACACCCCCTCTTCTGCAGCGAGCCCAGCAGTCAGCAGGGGGTCCACTGGCTTGGAGGCCACTCCTTGGCGGCTCTCCGGCTGCACAGGAAGCAGAGGCCACAGCGACAGTACAGGCACAGGCAAGGGAACTTAACGCAACGAAGCTTAACACAACGAAGTAACAGTTTCCTCCACCAAGAGCCCCATGACCCAAACCACCAATTTACCAAGTCCCCTTGGCTGGGGGTCGGATCACTCAGGGCGTCACTTGTGCCCTCGTGTGATTTAATAAAGATGACACGTGGGCTTCCCTGGTGGCGCAGTGGTTGAGAGTCCGCCTGCCGATGCAGGGCATGCGGGTTCGTGCCCCGGTCCGGGAAGATCCCACATACCGCGGAGCGGCTGGGCCCGTGAGCCATGGCTGCTGAGCCTGTGCGTCCGGAGCCTGTGCTCCACAACGGGAGAGGCCACAACAGTGAGAGGCCCGTGTACCGCAAAAAAAAAAAAAAAAAAGATGACACGTGAGCAGATTCGTCAGCACGAGCACACAGCACTCTGCTCAGATAATGGCACAGGTGCCTCCTTGCAAGGCGGCAATGATGTCCAAGGCCAGCCTGTTTCAGAGCCCAGCCTTTCTCATTAGAGAAGTTTTAGTGCTCGGTAAGGATGCTGCGCCGGCTGTCATTGAACGCTCGCTGGCTGAACTCACAAGGGGGTCCTTGTGAGCTGTAACATCCTCTCGGCCAATGGAGGGGACACAGATGGCGGCCGAGTGACAGTGCCAGAGGGGACAGGAGGAGAGGGAGCTCAGCAGCTTCGGGAACTTGACCTGTGTAGCTGCCATACATCTTGGCCAGGGAGGCAGCACTGTCCAGCATGAGACGACGGTCTGGGGGTGGGATAGGCCAGACCAGCCCCCCACCCGCTCCACTCAATGGCACGTGTTCCACTGCAGGTACAGTATGTTTCTACAGGTCCGGCTGGCAGCAGAACAACGGGGTCCCGCTGGAGACTGAGCAGTCCCCCTCACCCAGGGGCGTGAAGTAACTCACCCATCCGGTGGGACATCCCATCACAAATCTCAGCAGATGACGCCTCTCCCAGGCAGGATGGCGCCTGGCGTTCCCAGCATCATTGCGTGTGGATTACTCGAGAGTCGGGGGACAGCTCTCTCCTCCACTTCCACACCTCTACCACGTGGGGCCCCCAGTCGGGCATACGGGGCAACAGGCCCTCCTGGTCGATCACTCAAATGTACTAAAGCCTGGGACAGTACTTGGTCCACCGGCCAAGGGGTTTCCTGTTAGTCATCTAATCTGCTGCTTGAATGTCCATGCTTTCTACCAATGCTGCTGCTTGCCAGTTACAGGGGAGACAGACCCTCCGTCAGTGTCAAGTTCGTCTGCCCGGTCTTGCACATCATGACCTACGTGAGGTGACTGTCTGTGTATGGAAGGCACCCTACGTGGTCTCAGCTTCCCTGCTCCCCTAATGGTGGCAGCCAGGTTTGCAGAGTGACGGGAGAGCTTGGGTTAGGCCAGATGCAGCACCCAGACCAAACAAGGCATATCTAGAGTCCTCAGTTTGCCAATCCCTCACCTGAGGATGGCCCCAGACTCCCCTGGCAATGGCCTTGAGTGTTGTTTAGAACACACAGGCCATGCGGTTACTGAACCCAAGCGTCCTTCCACACATCCTGACCCCACAGGGCTTATACGTGATCATGCAGCGCTCAGCTTCCCAGTGTCAAAGCCATAGAGTTCATCCCTTTGGAGCAGCCCAAGTGTCAGTTCAGGACTCGTGAGTGACCAACAGGCAAGCTGCTCTGAGCTCAGCCTGCTGGCTACTAGGGTTCATTCCTGCTTCCAGGCACCTGAACACAAGGCGTCAGTGGGAATTTCCCCCATTCCCTCTCCACAGACCCCCACAGGAACAGGGCAGGGGCGTCTGGAGGGTCCACGTACTCTAAGGGCCTAGGACCACCCGCATTTCTAGCGACAGTGGGCTGGCGGACAGGGCACACCTCTGCTATAAATCAGGTTGCCACCTCGTCAACATGGGGACATGAGCTGGGGCAGAGGGGGTCGATGTCCTCAACCCACCCCTAGGTAGGAAGGGAAGGTCTGACCTCGCTGTGCTGCCCCCTCCGTGACCAGCTCTACCTGGGGGAGCACTTGTGCATTGCCAGGAGCCAGTGCCCTCTGCGGGTGTTTGGGGCACCTGCTGCATCCCAGGGCTGGGACCAAATCCAGGGAGTTCTCTCTCCTCTGTCTCTGCCTCAGTGCCCAGCCCACCCCTTCCAGAGTCACAGGCACATCTAACGCAATGCAGCCCTGCTCGGGAGATGCCCAGAGCTCTAAAGACACTTCACTAGTGTCTTTGCTTCTCAAATGCAGGGGCTGCTCTGGCCCCCAGGTCCAGGGATGGAGGCACTGTGCCAGGAAGGGAATAAAAGTTCTCCAGACCCTAAATCCCTGCAAAGGCTCACACCTCGATCATGTTCTTAGGGCTTGGTTAGGCTTGTACCTTATCAATCACAGCTTCTGGGACAGCACGCACTGTACCCAACCCAACAACTCCCAGTAACCTTACAGTGCTGCCCGAGCCTTGACTTTTCTGTGGGTCCTACTGCCCATCCCCCTCCTCACAGATGGTCCAGCAAAGCCTGCAGAGCATCCTACAGCAGGGGCCAGTCTTCACATGCTAACATAGTATCATCAATGTAAGGGGCTTGTCTTACTAACGTGGGGAAGGAGGATGAGGACAGGTCTCGAGCTGCTGTCCCATGACATGTAGGAGCGAGCTGTGCAGGTAGCCTCAAGATGCACTTGAAAGGTCCACTGTTGCCCCTCCCATAGGAAGGCAAATTGATTTTAGTTATCAGAAACCTGTACTTGTCAGTCTTTTCCATGAACCTTCTTGATGATGAAGCCCTTTTACAGGAACTCTTTTGCAAAAGCATGAGAGCAGAGCAAAAACTGTCTGTAAATGACAAAACAAAAACAAAACTTTAAAATGGTCATGGTTAAAGATCTGATGAGAGCTCATTATAATGCAATTGACAAGGAAATTTGGTTATTTCTGTGACATACATTTTTAAATTATGAGTGATAACATTATACCAGGACATATCACATTTTTAGGAATTTCATGCAAATATACCCTAAAGAAAGTCGAGTATCACTTCTTATTTGACAATACTTCCCATGTAATTTAACATATCAAATAAGCCTAATTAGTTTACTATCTCTCTTTTACAAGGAGAGAAAACACATCTATTAAGATGTTCCAGGGGGCCCCTGGAAAATCGCAAAGTTAGCTCAAGGTCAACAAGACTTCACTTTGAACCTTATTTGGGGAAACTTGTCAAAAATATCAAAAAGTTTATTTAAAACACTTGATTAAATAGGATTACAGGTCATTGTAATACAATGCTTAGTTGTCCATTTAACCAGAGTGACAACTAATGACTTCTCAGGCAAATACAGGAAGTTACGTGATTATTAAAAAAAATAAAAAATAAAAAACTGGCTCTTTTAATAGGGAAGATTCCGTTTCCTTAAGTAATCAAAGACAAAATGAAGCACGGGAAACTATTTTGATAAAACACAGAATCTTTGTTTTTTAGGCAGATTACTTAAAAGGTAAAGAAAAACCTTTCACAATCCCATCAAGAACAGACCAGTAGTCCCATAAAACTTTGTCCTTTTAACAGATGAAAGAAAATTGTTTCCTTTTTAAGTAAAGATATTGATATCAAATTTATTTTTTATGCCTGTCCAATAAAATTTTACAAATTAATTTTAACAATACTTCTGGAGGGAGAAAAACATCACAGATATATAACGTTCATACAGACAGACACAGAGGCCCCATAGTTTTCATTCCAAAACTTGAACTGTGAATCAAGTACCCACTCACATGGCTAAAAACTTTTACTAGTGTTTGTGGAGAAAACTTAAGATTTGTATTTGCCCTTGACGAGTAATCTTATGGAGGCTGTAGACTAGATTTGGAGCAAGGGGGCTTCTATAGCAGTCTGCATTTTTAAATCACCTCTTTTCCCCTTTTTTCTTTTCAGTCTCAGGCAATCACGGGCAGTGTTTAGTCATCTCCCAAGGTGTTCACATCTCAGAAGTGATAAGAGTTACAACTTCAAGGGACAGAGAAAGGATGCAAGTTTCCTCCCAGGAGTTTTGGGGTATAATTCTCTATAATCAGAGGTCTAGGGTAATTACTATGTAGAATTTTCCTTTGTGTTGGGGTCAGATGGCATGGGGCACCTGTCTGTTTTTCTGTTAATCACCACAACGTCGTCATCTTCACTCTCCTCATTTTCCCAGGGACTCTACCTCTTACTGTCCTGATCATGTTGGTCACAAGTGCATTGACTCTCCTACTTTGCAAAACAAAGGGGCTCCCCACCCTGTCTGCCAGCCCAAAGTGAACAGAGCAGTGGACACCCACACATCCTTCCCTAATCTCAGCTCTTCCTCCTACTTTTTGACTCAAACTTCAGCCTCTAGTTGGGCATCAGGGTCCAGCCGACCTGCCCTTGGTGGAGGCCAGTCCACTACACAGCCATCCATTTTTCTCTGCCACAGTGTGTTCTGCACGGCTCCTCAAACAAGTGCATTAAAGCAACTGGTGTTTTCAGGGCAGCTCTCTCAGAGCTGCGTCCTTGGACATGGCTCCCACTGTGAGAATGATGGACATTCAAGGACAGGGAGGGGTGAGGAACCTCTGGCAGTCATGTCCTCTCGGTGACCCCCTCCAACACCCAGGCCCTCAGATGCCACAGCCCGAGTTCATTTTGCTGCTTCTGAAAACCCACGCTTTCTCTGTGGTTTCTGGCTCTCAACCTTCTTTATTCTGAGAAGAACCCTCTCCTCTGTTTTTAGGACAGAAGTAGCAGTCAGCAAGAAACCTTGCGTGAGAAAACCCCCAACACAAGCATTATTTGCAAAGCAGATTCGCCCCAGAAATGGTTTGCCATGTTTTCCCTGCTGGGGACCGGATCTCCTTCCAGAAAGAGAATCTCCTTCAACGCCAAAAGGTGTTGAAGTCCTAACCTCAAGTACCTGTGAGTGTGGCTTTTTTGGAAATAGGGTCTTTGCAGATGTGACCAAGTTAAGATTATGTCATTAGAGAGGATCCTAGTCCAATATGACTGTGTGCTTATTAAAAGGGCAAATTCAGACAGAGATACACACAGGGGAGAGGCATGGACCAGAGTCTTCCTAGCAGCCCTCAGAAGGAACCAACCCTGCTGACACCTGGATTTCTCCAGAACTGTGAGACAATGGATCTCTGCTGTCTAAGCCCCCCCGCCTGTGGTACTTTGTTGCAGCAGCCCTAGCAGACTAATATAAATGACCAGACCAGGGTTTCTATAGCCAGCAGAATCCAGTAGAAACTCTGACAAGTAGAATAACCAGCTACCAACCCAAGTGCCCTCTGGAAATACCACTGCTCCAGCCTCGTTCTGAGCAAGAGAAGCCCAGCCAGTTGGGTTGAATGCAAAGAATCTTGAAAGGTTAGTTCAGCCCTGGGTCCATAGCACTTGCCACTTTGGGCAGGAATGTCATCCCACTCCTCCCCAGGGGAGAGCCCCCAGACAGCAGAGGCTAAGGACACGGACAGTAGGAGGCAGGTGTTCCCTCGAGGATCTGCAGCAGCCCAGGCAGGGAAGCAATTTTTCAAAACCAAAGAGAGACTGAGACACTTCAAGCACAGGCACTTAGCAGGGTCACAGAACTGTTTATCTGGAATTATTCTAAATAAAGCCTCCCGTCTGGCACTTGGACCCAGTGTGTGCCGCTCCTACAATAGCGACAAGTTTCCGTTATTAAGAGAGAAAGCTCTCAGAGCTGAAGGAGCAGGAATATTTGCAAATTCCATGCAAATTCTTCTGCACAAGCCAGCTACTTAAAGAGCCTTTTAGGGAGAACAAGCATCCCATTAGAGGCTCATTCACCCTCTCCATTCCAGGGACAAGAGCTCCCCCCATTGTCACCTGCTAGCCACATGCGCAGAAGCACCCACAGGCCTGAGCTGCAGCTGTGCCCTGAGCCCAGACCCCTCACTGTCGATTCGAGGCCATGAGTCGGGTGGAGGGCCAGGGACCCCCCTCCCCCTCAGGCCGTGAGTGCCCTCCCTGAGGCAGGGGAGGTGGGAATGGGTACAAAGGCAAGAAGGCTCTAGACCCTGTTGGCCACATGGTAGGTAGACCAGATGGCTCAGTGATGCCAAAGAACTGGAGAGAGTGTAAAGGCCCCAGGAACTCTGGAAAGTGGGGGCCCCATGCCCTGGAGCCAGGGGGAGCAGACAGAGGTGTCAGGGGCTTCAGGTGGGAGTCAAGGCACCCATTTTGCACAAGAGGTTGAGTTAGGGAGGGGACGCTGCAGAGTGCAGATGCTTCCTAGAGGAAGCATCCATTAACTCAGAAGGGATGACGCCGTCCCAGCCCAGCGCCCAATGTAATGTGCATTCAATAAATGTCGGCTCAGTCGACAGCCTGAGTCCTTCGTGTCTCAGGTGCTCTGACTCTGAATTGGGCATGCAAAGTGGCATCCACCTATGACACTAAAGCAGCAGCTGTGAGTACCAATTGCCAAGTCCTTTGTACCCAGAGCTGACTTTTCCAATAGGCCACAAGGACAGCCTACACGCTCAGGGCCTTGAAAGAAACCCAGGCCCGCTAACAAGAAACCAGGAAGGGCTGGAACAAAAGATAGAAATCAGACTGATGGAAAAGAATAGCTAAAGTTATTGGAAGTTTCTATTACGATTAAATATGGTACTTAACCACACAACAACCCTGGAAGTAAAAACTATCATTACTCCCGTTTTCCAATCCAAGAAACCAAAGCACAAGAAATTGCATCATTTTCGGAGTTCCCTGATGGCCCAGTGCTTAAGACTTCGCCTTCCAATGCAGGGGGCGAGGGTTCAATCCCTAGTCAGGGAGCTAAGATCCCACATGCCGCACAGCCAAGAAAACAAAACAGAAACAATATTGCAACGAATTCAACAAAAACTTTTAAAATGGTCCACATCAAAAAAAAATCCTTAAAAAAAAAAGAGAAATTGCATCATTTTCCTAAGTTCATCACAGCCCAGCCAGGAGATAAACTCAGCCCCTCTGGCTCAGAGTCCCTCCCGTTCTGTCCTGACATGCTCTCCTGACCCTGAGCCTGCCCTTACCCATCGCTGGAGACCCTGCCTGGCAGCCCCCGCACTGGGAATTTGTTGGGTGAAGCTATGGGATGGGGGATGCTTGGAACTACACCAGACCGAGAGAGCCTGTGGCCCATTTCACAGGGGAGAAACCTGAGGCCCAGAGAGGGGAAAGGACTGCACACATCAGCAAATGCTGGCTCCCCGGATGGTCTCCATCCTTGCATTACTGAGCAGACTAAACAGATGAGTCAGTAAGAAATCCCGCTTCTGACCTGAGAACCTTGAGGGTGAGCGAGCCTGCCCGCTCGGGGTCTTGGGGTGACACGCTGGTGGCGCACAGGCCCTCAGGGATGAGGAAGTGGCAGACCAACCTGGGAGGGGACCAAGCCCTATCCCAGAGCAGGACCACAGCACAGACTACCTGCTGGCTCAACGCGGAGCTGAGGCCGCCAGCAGCCTCCAGTTCTCAGCTCCTTAACCCAGCCCCTGGAGACAGTACACCAGCAGCCACCCCTGCCTGTCCTCAAAAGAAAGCGTGAAGCTGCTGGAGAGGCGATTTCCCAAAACAGTAAACGTCACCCTGGTGGGGATTCTGGTCCTTGAGCTGCAAACTCTCAAGGAACATTCCTCTGCTCTCCCTTCCCATGGACACTTCAGTCCAGTGTGTGAAGAGTCCCCTGGAAGACCATGAACTAGGCCGAGGAGATGGCCAGGAGTCAGCAGACAGGCGAGAAAAACACAGGTAAAGACGGCCCACCCCCGCCGAGAACCTCGCACTCACAACGGGCTTTCATGCCCAATTCCAGACTTCCTGTTGCCTGCAGAGAAACTCCAAAAACAGCAAAGGGTATGACCTTAGGCTCTCAGGGGCCCCTGTCCATGGCGGCCGCCGAAAACCCAACCATCTGTAAAGTTTTCTGTTTGAACTTTGCATTCCACTCTTCGTTGTCTATCTATCCTTTTGGACCTAAAAATAATGCTCGGCCTCGAAATCTTGGAGCGAACCAAATGCTGGAGCTGCCACGTATTCACTTGGATATAACTGCAGAGCGACTCTGGACCCTTCCCCAGCCTGGAGTGTGTCCCTGGTCTGTGTGTGCAGGGGGCTCTGTATGTGGGTGCCAGGGTCCCATGCCTGAGTGCAAATCTTGGCTCTGCTACTTTCTTAGCTGTGTGACTTGGAGGGAATTGAGACACCTCTCTATACCTCAGTTTTCCCATCTGTAAAATAGGGGCAATAATATTGCCTCCTACACTGAGAGTCTGGAGGCTAAATTACCCAATTCAGGAAATGGGTTTAGAGCCGTGCTGGACCCAGTGGTCATTGTCAGAGTGGCCAGCTTGCAATGCTGGGGAAAGTCGGGATGACTGGAGAGGAGGTCTCTGAAGGCTTCTCTGCAGAGCTCAGGAAGCCATCCAGGTCCTGGCAGAAGACCAAAAGGTGGGGACAGCAGGTGAGCCCCCTGGCCCTGCTGACCCAGCCGCTGGAAGCCTGGGCAGGTGTGATGGCCCTGGAGGCGGGAGGCTGTGATGCCCACGCTGGTTCTCCATCACTGCCCCACTCCCGGAGCAAGCTTCCCCTCCCCTGCCTCTTCCCCGGCAGCCTTCTGAAGCTGAGATTTCACGCCAAAAGAGGAGCCTTTAATGAGAGTGGCTGCAAACCTCTCCCCGTTCACGGCAAGAGAGCGTATCAGAGCTTCTCAGGCACACTTCACAGACTGGCCTTGGGGAGGTTTCGAGATATTCCTCAGCTCTGAGTGAGTGGGGGCGGACTTCCCCCTTTGCACCCTCAAGGAAGCCCCTG
Source organism: Globicephala melas (assembly GCF_963455315.2). Taxonomy (NCBI): domain Eukaryota; kingdom Metazoa; phylum Chordata; class Mammalia; order Artiodactyla; family Delphinidae; genus Globicephala; species Globicephala melas. The sequence continues at coordinate 184,005,788 of NC_083314.1, read as the reverse complement.
CAAAGGAGGCATCTGGGAGGACGCAGGGGGGGCAAAGGAAAGCTCTGGAAACCAGATCCAGTTGGAGGCACTGGGCAGGCCCTGCTCTGACATCAAGAGCCTGAAGACACTCACCTCTCCAAAGCATCAAACCCCACCCCACCAAAACCACACCCAAGAGCTGTCAAGAAAGGGGCCCACCTCTTAGGCAGGTAAGGCAGGCCAGCTGCTAGAACCTGCTCCACACACAGGCTGCAGGAGGGTGTACCGGGGGCCTGAGACCTTGCCCATCTCCCAGCCCCGTCTTGGGTGAGAAAAGCTGAGAGCACCTGCAGTAGTTTTCTGTCGCTGCCATACAGATTGCAAATTTAGTGACAACACAAGTCTGTTATCTCACAGCTGCATAGTTCAAAGGGATGACACGGGTCCCACGGGGCCTTTTGCATCTCCCAGAGGCCACGTGCACTCCCTGGCTCATGGCCCCTTCCTCCATCTCCAAAGCCACAGCCTCTCTCTGACCCTGATTCTGCCATCATCACATCTCTGCCTCTGCCTCTGCCTCCTCCGTCCACTTACAAGGATACTGTGGTTATGGTGGGTCCACCTGGATAATGCAGGACACTGTCCCTGGGTCACAGTCAGCTCATGAGCACACTTGATTCCACCTGCAATCTTAATCCTCCCTTTGCCGTGTGACCTAACACATTTAGAGGTTCTGGGGATTCGCACTTGGACATCTCTGAGACCATTATTCTGTCTACCAATGTTCCCGTTGCACAGACAGGAATAACAATAACCAACACCTGTTTAGTGCTTACTGTGTGCCAGGGCTTTAGATGCATCATACATTGTTTATTCTTCTGAATCAGCCCTTCGCAGTAAGCACATGATGGACCCCTTTCTATGTAAGAGGGACCAGAGGCTCTGGGAGGCTAAGGGATTTCCTCAAGGTCACTGGAAACACTGTTGACCCCAGGCATTGGGCCCAGGACCTCACGTCAAAACCGCTCTCAAGACCAGACCCTGAGAAACCAGGACCACACCTAACACCCAGAGGCCGCAGAGCACACACCAGCCCCTCCGGGGAAACCAGCGTGAGTCTCTGCGCTGGGGGCCAGGGTAGCAGGAGGGACTCTGTGACAAGTACCCGACCCACTGAGGGGCCAGCAAGACCTACGGATCCCGAGAAGACGGACCCTCCAACGCTCGGGCAGCACGACGGTGGGAGCCGAGAAGCGGCCGAGGAAGGAAGCCCGTGATCATCTCCGATGGCTCAGCAGCGCCCCCGCCGTGTTTGGGCATCCGCAGAAGTAAGCGTGTCACACATTCGGGTGGCAACTCATCGAAACATTTGTCACAGCTCTGGGCCAACTGTTAGAATAACTTTTTGGTTGTTATTACAAAGTAATAGATGTTTATTGTAGAAATTTTAGAAAAGGCAGACAAGCCAAAAGAAGGGAATAAAAATTAGCCGAAATCCCAAACTGCAAATGTACCACTTGACATGTTTTTGTACATCTTTCCAGTGATTTTCCTAAGCAGCCATTTCTCTGTTTTTCTAAAGCAAGCTCTCTAAAAATGGGCTCATACTTTCTTCCTGTTTGGCAAAATGCTTTTTCTCCTGAATGTATCGGGAATGTGTGGGGGGAAAGTTCTCCCCCCTTCTCATCCCCTGCTCCACCGCAATTCCTGACTGGGGAAACTGATCGGGCCAGAATCTGATTCCAAGAGGACTGCATTTCTTAATGGGCAAGGAGGCTTTGTGTTAGGAGATCATACACACACACACACATACACACACACACACACACATATACATACACACATACATATGTATATACACATACACATGCATATATGTACACATATACATATAAAACATACATGTGCATATACACACATGCACAGATGTACACATAGGAGTACACACACATAACATGCATATGCACGTGTACACGTGTGCACACATACACATGTGTGCACATGCGTGCATACCTGTACACACATACAGATGTACATATGCATGCACACATGGATGCATGTGCCTATTTGCATGCACATGTGCGCACATATACGTGTATGGGTGCACACGTGTGCACATATATACACATGCAGCCGTATATGCACATACATATACACAAATACATGTGCACATGTATGTGTGTGCACATGCAGTACGTGTATGCGTGGACACATATAGATAGATGCACATACACACATGTGTTCTCACATGTGCCCGTATATGTGTACACATGTATGCACACATGTGCATGAACATATATACATGCACAGCTGTGTGTGCGCATGCATACACACATAGGCACGTGCACATGTGCACAGTATACACATGCATGTGCACACATACAGCCATATCTATGCACATGTGTGCATATACACATGCATGCACACACATGCGCACACACACTGGCACCGCTCCCTCCTCTCCCGGCACCAGGGCTGTCTCCTGCCTGGGGCTGCTTTGGGCTTTCCTGGACCACTTGCTCTGCTCTCGTGTCCTCCAGGGCCCCCTGGTGTCTTCGCCATGGTCTCTGCAGTCTGGCAGGGGGGAGACCTGGCCTTCACAGAGCAAGCAAGCCCAGCTGGAGCCTGGAGCCCAAGCTCTGCCTTGCAGGCTGCAGGGTGGGTCGCGAGCCTGGACCCCCAGCCAACAGGACCACTGGCGTGCAGCCCATCTGCTCCAGCTCACTGGGCACACTCTGCCCCTAGGTTCCTGGGTCCCTGCCACATGCCACCTAAGGAGTCCGAACCACTGTCTGGCCGTGATGTCCTTCCTGCCCAAACACCACTGTGGGAAACTGCAGGGCAGCCACGGTGTAGATTATGTAGCCATCCCCACTGAGGGGCAAATAGACAGCTCCCAGCTGCCCCCAGTCAGCACTCACAACACCATGATCAACACCACACCCGTAGTTGTTCCTGAGGATGAAGTGGCAGAATTGCAGCAGGGGCAGGACCAGTCCAAAGCTCCCGAGTGGGAGTGAGAAGGAGGGGCCAGTGCAGGGGGAGGTTTGGGGGAGCCCAGTGGACAGGGGCATAATGATGCAGGCCCCAAGATCTAGGAAGGAAGGCACTTCCAGAATCTTCTTTAAGTGCAAAAAAGCCTTTGAAAGATTCTAACAGCATGGCTCTGGCCGCTGTTGGGAGGGGGTTTGGAGGGACTTCCTGGCCTAACTAGTGCCTCCACTTACCCCTGATCTCCTTGCCGAGGTGGCGTCAGAAAGACAAATATTATACTATATCACTTATATGTGAAAACTAAAATATGACACAAGTGAACCTATCTATGAAACAGAAACAGACTCAAGGACACAGAGAATAGGCTTGTGGTTGCCAAGGGGGGAGAGTGAGGGAGGGGTGGGGTGGGAGTTTGGGATTAGCAGATACAAACCATTATATATAGAATGAATAAACAACAAGACCCTACTGTATATCACAGGGAACTATATTCCATATCCTGTGGTAAACCATAGTGGAAAAGAATATGAAAAAGAATAGATAGATAGATTTATAGATTGATAACTGAATCACTGCTGTACAGCAGAAATTAACACAACATTGTACATCAACTCTACGTCAATAAAATATAAAACACCAAGATCTAGACATTGATATACTCAAGATACAGAACCTTCCCATCACCACAGAATCCCACATGCTGCCATTCTATAGCCACACCCACCTATAAGCCACACTCTATAGCTCCTTGCAACCACTATCTTGTTCTCCATTCCTATAATTTTGTTATTTCAAGAATGTTATATAAATAGAACCATACAGCATAGACTCTTTGGGGATTGGCTCTTTTCACACAGCGAAATTCCCTGGAGATTCGTCCAGGTGTGAACATCAATAGTTGTATGACCGGGTACTAGCCCATGGTATGGAGACACCACAGTTTGCTTAACCGTAGACTGTGGATGGACATCTGGGTTTTTGGAGCTCTTGACGATTACAAATCAAGCTGCTATAAACATTTTTATGCAGGGTTTTTTTTTGTGAATATAAGTCTTCACTTTTCTGGGATAAATGCCCAGAGATTCAATTGCTAGTACGTATGGTAGTTGCAAGTTTAGTTTTTTAAGAAACTACCCAACTGTCTTCCAGAATAGCTGTCCCATTTTATATTCTCACCAGCCAGATTTTTCGCATTCTCACCCGCTTTTGGTATGGTCACTTTTTTTTATTTTAACCATTCTGGAAGATGTGTAAGAAGATCTCATGATGGTTTTAATTTGCATTTCCCTAATGGTAACCAAGCTGAACATCTTTTCATGTGCTGATTTGCCATCTGTAGACATTCTCTGGTAAAATACGTGCTCATGCCTTTTGGCCATGTTCTTATTGGATAGTTTGCTTTTTGACGGTTGAGTTTTGAGAGGTCTTTATATATTTGAGATACTACTCCTTTGTCAGATATGTGGTTTACAAATAGTTGCTCCCATAACACAGTTTGTCTTTTCATCCTTGTGACAGGGTCTTTCACAGAGCAAAAGTTTTAATTTGAGGGAAACCCAATTTGTTCATCTTTCCTTTAATGGATTGTGCTTTTGGTGTCAGACATCTCTAAGAACTTTCGGCTGGCCTATATCCCTATTTTTTTTCTAAGTTTATATTTTACATTTAAGTCCATGATTAACTTTTAATTAGTTTTTGTATAAGGTGTGAGATTTAGTTCAACATTCAATTTTTTGCCTCTGGATGTCCAGTTGCTCCAACACTATTTTTTGAAAAGGTTATCTTTCTTCTATTGAATTGCTTTTACATCTTGGTCAAATATTGGTTGGGCATATTTGTGTGGGTCTGTTTCTGAGTTCTCTATTCTATTCCATTGATTTACATGACTTCCCTTTGCCACCATGACACAATCTTGATAATGGTAGCTATACAATTAGTCTTGACTCAGGTAGACTGATTCTTCCCTCTGTATTCTTCTTTTTCAAATTTGTTTTAACTTTTCTAGTTCCTTTGCCTTTCCAAATAGATTTCAGAATAATCTTGCCATATCTACAAAAAAGAATCTTGCTGAGATTTTGATGGGGATTGTGTTAAACATCAGTTTAGGGAGAAATTACATCTTTACTGTGCTGAGTCTTCAAGTCCATGAACAAAATATATTTCTCCATTTATTTAGATCTTCTTTGATTTCTTTTATCAGAATTATGTAGTATACAACATATTAGTCCTGCACATGTTTTGTTAGATTTGCATCTAAATATTAAATTCTTGAGCAATTCTAATAGTATTGTATTTTTAATTTGGTGTCCATGTGCTCATTGCTGGATACAGAAATACAATTGATTTTTGTATGTTTATTTTATATTCTGCAACCTTACTGAACGAATTTACTAGTTCTAGGAGGCATTTTTTGAAGATTCCTTGGAATAATCTATATAAACAATATTATCTACAAACAAGGACTGCTTTATTTCTTCCTTTTCAATCTGTTTGCCTTTCAATTCCTTTTCTTCCCTTATAGCCCTGGCTAGAACTTCCAGAAGTAAGTTGAATAAGAATGGGGAGGGGCTTCCCTGGTGGCGCAGTGGTTGAGAATCTGCCTGCTAATGCAGGGGACACGGGTTCGAGCCCTGGTCTGGGAGGATCCCACATGCCGCGGAGCAACTAGGCCCGTGAGCCACAACTGCTGAGCCTGCGCGTCTGGAGCCTGTGCTCCGCAACAAGAGAGGCCGCGATAGTGAGAGGCCCACGCACCGTGATGAAGAGTGGCCCCTGCTTGCCACAACTAGAGAAAGCCCTCGCACAGAAATGAAGACCCAACACAGCAAAAATAAATAAATAAATTCATAAACTCCTACCCCCAATATCTTCTAAAAAAAAAAAAAAAAAAAGAAGAATGGGGAAAGTGGATAGCTTTGCTTTGCTACTGATCATATGGGGAAAGCATTCAGTCTTTAAACATTAAATGCAAGCTTAGCTGTAAGTCTTTTGTAGATGCTCTTTATCAAGTTAAGGAAATCCCCCCCTCTTCCTATTTTTTCCTGAGAATTTTTATCATGAGTAGGTGTAGATTTTTGTCAAATGCTTTTTTCTGCATCACTGATATGATCACGTGATATTTCTTCTTTATCCTGTTAATGTGGTGGATTATACTGATTGATTTGCAAATATTGAACCAGCCTTGCATGTCTATAATTCCTTGGATGTGTTATATAATTCTTTTTATATATTGCTAACTTTTATTTGCTAATATTTTGTGAAGATTTTTGAATCTATATTCATGAGAGAAATTGGTCTTTGGTTTTCTTTTTTTGTACTGTCTTTGGTTTAGGTAACAGGGTAAAACTAATTTCACAAAATGAACTGAGAAGTTTTCTCTCCATTTCTATTTTCTGAAAGAGATTTGTAGAATTGATATTAATTCTTCTTTAAATGATTGGCAGAATTGTCCAGTGAAAACTTCTGAACCTGAAGGTATCTTGTGTGTGTGTGTATGTGTGTGTGTGTGTGTGTGTGTGTGTGTGTGTGTGTTTAAATTACAAATTCAATTTCCTTAATAGTAATAGAGCTACTCAAATTAATCTATTTCATATTGGGTGAGTTGTAGTAGTTTGTGATTTTTGAGGAAGTGGTCCATTTTGTCTTAAGTTATCAAATTTATGTGCACACAGTTGTTTGTAATTATTCCTTTATTGTCCTGTTGATGTCTGTGGAATCTGTAGTGATTTCCCCATTTCATTCCTTATTCTGTTTTTGAGCCCATCCACTAAGCTGTTTATTTCAGTTATTGTATTTATCAGTTCTAAGAGGTCCGTTTGGTCCCTCTTTTTATCTTCTATTCCTTTGCTTAGACTTTCTATTTTGACATTTGTTTCAAGAGTGTTTTTAATTGTTTCATGAAGCATTTTTATCACGACTGCTTTAAAATCTTTGTCAGATAATTCTAACATCTTTGCCATCTTGGTGTTGATATTTATAGATTGTCATTTTTCAATCAGTTTGACCTGCTACTGGTTCTTGGCATGATGAGAAATTTTTGATTGAAACCTGGACATTGTTGTATTCTCTTGAGTCTCTGGATCTTATTTAAACCTTCTGTTTTAGATGGCTTTCTCTGGGGCTGCTCCAGCAGCAGAAGTGGGAGAGGAGTGCTGACTCATTGCTGCCAGGTGAAGGCTCTGCAGCCAGCCTCCACAGACACCGGACTGGGGGAAAGGGAGCTCCTACTACTGCTGGGCAGGGGTGGGTGTTCCCATCCCCACATGGTCTTCACTGACACCACACTTGGTGCAGCCTCATGGGTGCTTGGTAATGGTGAAGATCCAGACCCTTCATTAGGCTCCCTCTAATGCCACTCCAGAGAGGAGAGAGATTGATGCTTCAGGTGGCAGTGGAAGTCAAGGCTCCCCATGTTGTCTCTGGTGACACCACAGGAAAGGGGGACCTTACCACTATCTGGCAAGGATGGCAGTCTCAGTTCTGCACCTGGTCTCCTCCTACACAACCCCAGTGGTGTTTGGGGTGCATACTCCATGGGCTTTTAAGGCATTGCTCTTCAAAGCATACAGTTCTCTCCAACTGATGTTCTCTCTTGCCTCCAGTCAATGTGGTGTCATTGTGTCTTCCTGGGTCAGTCTTGGGTTTTGCCCAAGGACAGACAGACATTTCTTGTGCAGATGGGGCCCTTTCCTACCCTTTCTGCTGGTGTCGGTGTCTGAAAGTTCAAGGGGCCTTCAACGCAAAGAAGATCTCATTCTAAGGATACAATGATTACGGCCTAAAGATTCAAGAGAAAATATAGTAGGAAGAGGACTTGTTCTATGTCTGTGCTATGAAATTACAAACGGTGAATGTAACATGAGAACCAGAGAGCAAATTTGTGTTCCCATTTTCCTGCGTACTCTGAGTAAGACAAGCATTTGTGGTCATCTTCAACAAAGCACAGGGTCCTTTGAGAGAGTTGCCAGAAGCCAGGATTCACAGACTATGCAATGGATAATGCAGCGTCATGAGTAATGATGTAACCAGCATTAAATACATGGAATTAGGAATTGCAGAGTTGAGAAGACCTATATTAGGTCAATACAAACAGGCTCCAAAGTGCCAAGGTGCTCTGAGTCATCACAGCAGTGCTGCCTTTTGCTCATGGCAGGAGAGATGAGATTAACCAAGAATGACACGTTTAACAGTAAAGACCAGGAAGAGAAGGTTTCTGGACCTCAGCAGGAAGAGACGGTGCCTAGACTCTGTGAAGAATCTTCCTGCTTACAGAACAATGGACAAATACATATACTTCCCCTCTACTTATTATTCTAAATCTCCGTCAGTAAATCACTACACCTCACATAGGCCTATGCCTGGCTCAGCCTTCTGTGAAGGTTAAAATGACCATCATTCCCCAGCCCCAGTCTCCGCTCAGCGTCACCTCATCAGAGAGGCTTCCCCACCACCCTTTCTGAATTAGCAAGTGCGCTCTCTCCCAACTCTGCTTTACCTTTCTTCCAGGCTTTATCACCTCTGTCATTTTTCATGTTTCTTTGTTTACATCTGTCTCCTTCCATCAGAAGAAGGGCAGAGACTCCGCTTTGCTCATGGCTGCCTCCCCAGTACCTGGAAAGGTGGTCAGTGTGGGGTAGATGCTCGATGCTTGTTGGATATTGAATGAATGAATGAATGAATGAGTGAATGAACAAGGAAATAGCTGTAATAAGTTTTGCATCTATTGCAGGAGCTTGGCAGATGGTCACTGCCGTTACTGACATTTCTAAGATGAGGAAAGAGATTCCCAGGGGTTAATGATTCCTGGTAGGAGAGGGTGGGAGTGGAACCCAGTTGGCTGACCTCAAAGTCCTTGTTCTAACCTCTGGCTTATACTGAAGCCCACCCCCAGGCCCTCCTATGTGTAGGAGGAGGCTGACCCCCAATGTGCAAAATGGGCTTCCTTGACAGGGCGTCACAACTGCCTACCCCACGCTGCAGGACGGCCCGGAAATCACAGCTGCCTCTGCAGCTCTCATTCTGTGAGTCCAGTTTCTGGGAGGAGTATAGAGGCCTGATTCCCTGAGCCCCTCCCCACTTCCCAAAGCCTCTATGGCATGTCCCGCTCAATAGGTTGGATCCTGGTGCCCACCTGGGCACCCAGCCCTCTCAGCACATCCCCCACCCCTGGGGGCAGGCGCTCTTAGCTCTCATGGCCTTGCTCATGGGTGGAGCTCCAAAGCCCACCCTCACACAGGTCACCCTCACCCCAGCGTGGAGGCCAGACCCCTCTGACCCACTCGCCCCCACTTCTCCCAGTTGGTTCTTTAACAGGCCTGGGTGCTTCTCCTTTGGCTGGTGCCTGTGTCTGGGCCAATGCCTGCTGGGGCCTCTTTGCCCCAGAAACTACTCTCCAGGTACAGAGGGCAGAGATTCTGCCAACTGCTGACGGTCTATCCCAATTTTGCATTCCAGAACCAGGGAAATAACCATAGAAAGGATGGGGGACCCACGGACCACTGTGAGTCGGCCCTGAGCGGACACTCCATCCATCACCTGACCCCCATACACCCCGACTGGCTGGAGGGTCTTCTGGAATCCAAGTCATCTCAGAGCCAGTGTCCGGCAGTCCCCGAATGGCCTGATTACTTCCCTTTCCCCAGCACCTAGTCTCCTGGAAAAAGTCATAGGTTCCTCCGGGAGGGCTGGGAGAAAGATTCACGATCTAAATTTTTAGCATCGTAGTGGGGTCCTTCCTCCAGGGACCCTGCCTCCCCTATTCAAGGGCTCTGGGTCTGTGGACCAGCCCCAGCCTGGGAAGTGATGGTGCCTGAGCCTCTTTGAGTCTTCACCTGCCCTCGGGGGACAGGCCCAGCAGGTCCCTTCTAAGGAGCGAAGCCTGTCCTAGATTAGTGCTCACGCATCCCCCTCACACTGTCCTGGGAACAACAGAAGGCGGGGCAAGTGTACCGCACATGCAGCTGCGGCAGACAGAGACCTGCCCGGCCAAGGGGGGATGGAGGTGGGGGGAGGCCACCCCTCCTGGACCAGACGAGGATGAAAGTACAAAGCAGCAGGAGAGCTGGATCAGAGGAGGAAGCTCAGGTCAGGACCTCCCTCCTTCCGCACCCCCGAGCTCGGCCTCAGGGCCCCTTGCAGGAGGAACGCGCCAGTGAGGGCCCGCCTCCCACCGGGATGGAGGCTGGCCGAGCCCACTGGTCAGGGGCAGGAGGCAGCTGCGCCCAGGTTCTCACGGTGCACTGGGCTCAGCACGGCTCACATGGTGCTTCCACAGAACAGGGAGGACAGGGCCTCCCTCCCCAAGTGGGCAGAGCGTCTGTGGGTGGGGCGCTGTGCCCTGGCCAGAGCCACCTGCTTAATCGGGCTTGGCTCCCTGAGACTCAAGTCCTGTCCTCCTTTGATTTTATGGAGTGTGACTGTGTGCAGAGGATGGGGTAGCAATTTGCTTTTTATTCGCTCCCTTTCTTGGCATTAAGAATGTGCATTTGGGGCTTCCCTGGTGGCGCAGTTGTTGAGAGTCCACCTGCCGATGCAGGGGACGCGGGTTCGTGCCCCGGTCCGGGAAGATCCCACATGCCACGGAGCAGCTGGGCCCGTGAGCCATGGCCTCTGAGCCTGCGCGTCCAGAGCCTGTGCTCCGCAACAGGAGAGGCCACAACAGTGAGAGGCCCGCATACCGCAAAAAAATAAAAATAAAAATAAAATAAAATAAAAAAGAATGTGCATTTGACAAAAATCAGGAAAGAGAAAAAGGGGGGGGAACCCTGATCATTTTACCACCCTAAAAAAAACACGAAGTAACATAAGTTACATCGTAGAAAGCTTAGAACACAAAAGAAAGAAGAAAAATCAGAGGGAGAATTGGACACAAGGCAAATGCATTCCGCTTTCCAGCTCTCAGCATCCCTCTCCCTGCCTCCTGGGGCCCCCTGACCCCTCACACCACCTCCTGCCCCTGGTAGCCACTGGTCTACTTTCTGTCTCCATGGATTTGCCTGGTCTAGACATTTCATGTAAATGGAATCACACAGTATGTGGCCTTTTGTGAGTAAATTTCATCCTTTCTGCACCCAACACAGGTAAGCGGCATATTCTGCTTACAGTAAGCGTGTCCACCCCTTTTTATTCTTTCTTTGTTATGAAGTCTACCACCCTCCCGTGGGGGAACCCAATATTTGACCACATCCAGATTCTGTAATGAATAAATCCAGAGCTAACTGCAGACCTCGAGAGGGACTGGCCATCCAAAGTCAAGGCCGGTCCCCACGACAGAATTTCTGCCCCTCAGCGTTCTCGACACGGGGTGGCCAGCTGTGTGGTGGGCAGTCCAGCTCACCTTGGGATGTTTCCCCGTATTGCCCACAGGATGCAGTATAAGAGCTCCCTGGAGGGGGCAGCAAGGCACAGAGGCTCAGACCTCCTGTGTGGGAATCCCTGCTCTGCCCCTTAGCTGCCAAGTCACCTGGGTGCGTTGCTCAGCCTCAGTTTCCCCATCTGTAAAATGGGCGTCCAACTCCCAGGGCTGTTGTGAGAGTTGGGTATGAAAGTGAATATAAAGCACCGGGTTCCTGGTTCCCCAAGTTCAGCTCATCCTCATTATTAAGTTTATAGGAAGGGTCCAGCTTTCTAACCAGGCACCTGCCTAGAACCAAAGGAAAGCGGGTCCACTGCAGCCTCAGATGCTTGGCGAGGCCCCTGCCAGCCCTGCCATCCCAGGTACCCCCACCTGGCCATCACCCACCCCAGGAACAACCACTGGAGGCTGGAGTCACTCCCGCTCAGCACCTCCAGAAATCAGCCCCATCCTCTGATGGGAGGGCCCGACCCTTTCAGCACAAGTAAATTCAATCAGCGGAAGGAGCTTCCGTGGCAGTGAGACAGCTGCGACATCTAACAAGCCACACCCTCCTGGCAGCCAGCCTCTAGAACCAGCTCCAGCCAAACGTGCTTTTGTTTTCTCGAAAGGCAAATAAATGGGTCAGAAGCCAACCAGGGGAACCGGAAGCTGACTCTGAAGGATAAGTTCCAAAGGATAAAGTTAGAGACTCGATTAAGGAAGATTTAATGAGTTAGAAAGAGATCAGGACAAACCCAGGGCGTAAATCAGATATTGATCATCGTAAAAGCAAGGCTTGCTAAAGCGTAAATCAACAGCTCTGGGCCAACTTGCAAACATCTGACCCTCTAAAGAGCTTCTAGAAATCGGGGCTGAAATGGCAGGGGAACGGATGGCTGGACGGGGCGATGGTCCCCATCAGCCAGGAGAGCAGCGTCCCTGGGAAACAAGGAGACCATGTCGGCTGGCCCACTGCCCCTTGGAGCTCACCTTCCCCAAAGGTGCTGTGCGGGACCCTAGGTGGGAGGAGCCCCACTCTGCCTACCCTCGTCTGCGCTGGGCCCGCCCGTCCTAGGCAATGACACGCATCACCTCTAGCCCTCAATCCTGCAGGCTGTCATTCCACTCTAGTGCCGCCCAAGAAA